>NW_027186492.1:6602578-6697065 GCF_028583685.1 Petaurus breviceps papuanus | reverse complement strand
TGTGTGTGTGTGTGTGTGTGTGTGTGTGTGTGTGTGTGTGTGTGTGTATCCACACTTAATTATAGCCTTCTTTAGGGTGGTGGAGGGAGGGAGGGGAAAAATAAAGTTAAAAAGTACCCAGCAGAGAACAAAAGAAAACCAACAAGGAAGCAAAGTTGGGCAACTTTGAAAACAATATGTAGTAGTTATATAGGTTTTCTTGAAATGTAAATTTATTTTTATATCGAATCCTCTTAGGTCTGCTGTGTACATGGCATTTTTTTTTCTTTTCTCATTTTGTATTTAAGTTTAAAATAAAAAAATTCACAAAAAGAAATGTTACAGTAGGAACGACAGATGTGGCAGTCTTTTGGAGGGGATAGGATGGAATGACATCACTTGAACAAGTATAGAGATTAGTCTTGGTAAGCCCACTTTTTCATGTGACATAGAAGTAAAGGAGGAGATCCAGTAATAGAAGCTATCTGAGTGATATGAGATGAGAAGAGAGAGCTCATGTGAATGACCTCAATTTCTTCCATATAATGAGGCAAAGTTCTCATTTGAGAGGTGTGATATTCTCTCCCTTCGTTCAGTAGCACTTGTGCAAGAGTAAAGTGTTTAAAAGTGGGAATGATCCAAGGCTGAGGCTTGGCAGGATACAATCAGAGATATGATAAGGGGGCTAAGGAGTCAAGAAAGAACATTAGAGCGGGAACTGAAGTTAAAGATTTTTGAAATGTTACATAGATTTATATAACTTAAAGCATTTAAAAATGTTTCTGACTTCTAGGAGGATAAGTCCTGGAGTGGAGGGGGTATGAAAACACATGATTTTATATGACCCTGAACCTAAGGACCAGTTAGACCTAAGATGATCATAGCAGTGAGGGGTAAGCCTGCCAGGTTCTCCAGGCTAAGGCCTAAAGAGTAGAGTTTTGAAGAAGTCTTTATTCACAGAAATTGTGAAGGTGCAGGAGTGTGCTCCTATAGAAAGCTTACTCTTTAAAACACTCACATATATAGAGAGAACCTTTAGGAGAGGTTTGAGACTATATGGATTTGGTACCCAGCTTGTTTTCTCCTGGAGAGGTTGAAGACCTGCATTTGCTCTTTTCCAGTTTTGATTTTGTTCCCTTTTTCCTAGGCACCCCCGTGAGAATCCTTTCCATAATCTGAAGGTCCTTTTAGTATCTGACCAGCAGCAAAACTTCCTGGAACTCTGGTCTGAGATCCTCATGACTGGGGGAGCAGCCTCAGTGAAGCAGCACCACTCAGTTGCCCAGAACAAAGGTACCTATTGGAAGGATGTTAGGAAGCCTCTGCTTCTCCAGGGAGTACCTTGTTCCTATCACCCATATCTGGTTAGCTTTTATAATTACTGGACCTTGTGGTTAGAGTTCCTGTTGACCTTGCCCATGTTCCTCTTAGAGAAGACGAGCAACTTCAGGAGGTGAGGTGAGCCACCATAGGACAAGCACAAGGCTTTTCTTAGCTCCTGCTTGATTCTAGTGATGTGTTTGCCAAACCTCTCCCTAGATGCAGACATTCTGGGTTCAGGGATATTCACTATGGTATCCTTTTACTAAAACATCCTAGTTGAAATAGAGATCTCATGGATAGAACGGGTCTCTAGTTTGGGCAAAGTGGAATGGACTGGCTAGAGGGCACATCTTTCCTCGTAACAGAGGGCTATGATGTATTCCTTTTAATTTGTTCCCTGTTGATTTTTTCAGATGTTGCTTTGGGGGTATTTGATGTTGTGGTGACAGACCCCTCATGCCCTTCTTCAGTGCTGAAATGTGCAGAAGCATTACAGCTGCCTGTGGTGTCACAAGAGTGGGTTATCCAGTGCCTCATTGCTGGGGAGAGAGTTGGATTCAAGCAGCATCCAAAATATAAACATGATTATGTCGCTAACTAAAGATGCTCAGCCCCATCAATTTCATTCCCTGCTATTGTGAAGACTGTGTTTTAACCAGGTTTTAAATGTGTCTTGTGTGTAACTGGACTTCATGCATGGATCATTGTATATAGTTTTCTTTGCTGGACTTTTATGATAAAATAAATGTTGAATCTCTTTGGTTGTAGTAACTGATTTCTTTATCCTTTTGGAAGGAAGGAATAGGAGGAAAGAACATTGCCTGTATGGCAGAGGTACTTTAACCCCCCCCCCCTTTTTTTTTTAGTATTTCGATAAATGTATTTCAGTATAATTGGTTTCCTTTATAATTCTGTGTATTTTATGAATACAAAAACCATTCTGAGGAGTCCACGGACTTCACCAGACTGCCAAAGCTGGTCCATGTCAAGAAAATGATTAAGAACTCCAACTGTATGACTTGTAAGCAGAATCCTCATCACCTTTTGGAATGAGGGCATCTGGCCTTGGAGATAAGGGGGATGAGGGGCTTTCACATTTGCTATTTGGTGTTTAGTACGCTTAGTGGTGACCATTTTTGGTGACTAGTTAATTTTGTACCAAGACATTCCAAAGATAAGTGGAGAATATTCTTTGCCTTAAAAATATTTCTTTCCAGTGAACATATAACTGGTAAGTTATATATACTTTCTAAAATATAGTTATGAAATTTAGGGAAGTTATGAAACTTAGGTCCAGCTGCACTGAAGGACTTTCCTCTGATGTTTGGGTAAGCTCTCCTATGGAGCTAGCTAGTGGAGAGTCTAGGATCAGGCTGGGACTGGGTCAAAAGCTCTAAGTTCATATAAAATGTAATAGTTACCTGAACAATTAGAAATTTTAAGACTCCAAAAAGTCATATATTTAATTACTGTAGCCATGCCCCTTACTACCAGAAACCAGTTAGTCCCTTTGGGGTTTGTAGTAGATGGAAAGACCATCTCCATCCATCTTTTTTAGTAGTTACATGAATATTTCTTCTTTGCTCCTGCTTTCCAGGAGACAGCAATGGAAAGTCCCTACTAGGTGACTCATTAACTTAAAGAGTAAGGGGATGTTAAAACAACAAGCAGTGGTACCAGAATCTAGGTAAATTTTCTAGGGATAAAGATCAAGTTTTTAATCTGCTACACAGAGAAACCGGTACAGTGGTAAAAGTTTAGTGAATATTTATTATGATAGCATTAGGAAACTGCTGATGCCCCAGGTTCAATTCAAGCCCTGTCTGTCACATGAGACTGTTCACAGGACTGCGGGCGAGTCACTTCTCTTGGCACCCTGGGTCCCTCTAAGACTATGAGTCATGGATTGGCTGCAGATCGGAATTGATGGAGGGAGTCTCCCATACCTATGAGAGACCTCCCCCTTCCCCCCCACAAAAAAGAAACACTCAATGCTGAATGCTTCTACTTTAGTAGCATTAATATAGCTGGGTGTGGAATTTGTGATTTAAACTACTAATGCCCTTTTATAGCTGAAATTTTCCCATGGGGTCTTTATTCCTGCCCCCCCCCCCCAAAAAAAAAACACCCCACAAAATTCCATACATCTTAATCTTCTATTATTGATCCAGCCACTTACTCATTAAGTTTAAGCTGAGATAGTTGGAAGTTGTTGATGAATTTTCTGATTCATAGATTAAGATCTTTTAGCTTCTTCAAGGATGGTAAAAGCTCTGAATAAGGAAGAATGGCTATAAAGTCAATAGAAAATTTACTTGTTGTCCTTCCTGCATGCTAATAGTAACCAGAAATCTAATGTTTGCAAAAATAATCCCCTTTCCAAATACATGCCATAAGCAGATTTGACTTTCTGGTCATATTACACTGATTGTTCAAAATGTATTTCTAGTAGAACTACGTGTTCAGTCATGGTCATTTGACTATTAACTAAGTCATGCTTTACCACAAAACTCCTAGAAGGATTAATAAAACTCTTATAGAAGTCCAGAAGAAAATTTGCTTTTGTTTGGATGTGTATGAAGCTAACATTTTTTTTAATGGTGACAAATGATGTCCTTATTACAAAGTTAATAGCTCCATGACAAAAGGGAGTAGATTAAATTGCAGTGATTGAATAGGAGATAAAGAATTTCTCAGTTATAAAAGCAAGAAGAGAATGAACCTTCAGCAACAGACAGGGATCACCAGGCTGGATGGAAGGAAACTGCAATCTTGCCAACTCAGTTCCTGAACTCAGCTCCTGAAGCTCAGCAACAGGATTCATACCCCAAAACTGCAAAATAAAAAGACACCACTAGTTTTCAGAGGTCTTCTACAAAAAACTATGGATGTGAGACAGTTTCACATTAAAGCTCCAGGAATTGTATACAGTTCTTAGCTTCTCCTCTGTTAACATCATCAAAAGATCTGCTGGAGGAGGCTTAGAAGAAATTGCTAACATCAAGTAAGTTTTTTTCTCTTTAGGAAAAATTTTGAAGACAGATAATGGTAATAATGGTAGAACTGAGCAAATGATTCCTACTTTGCCTCCCTTGCTCAAAAACCCACACTATGAGTAGGGGGAAAATTCGTCTGACTATTCAATAGAAAAAAGCTTGATCTTTTTACATGAGAATGGCATGGCACAACAGCAGAGAGCCCACTGGAAGGAGAGTCAGAGGACCCGAATTGAAATCCTGGCACTGCTATTTATGTGGACTTTGGGCAATCTGAGGCATTAGATCTCGATTTCCTCAATATAAAAGAAGGGCTTGCAGTAGAAGACTTCAGAAGACCCTTCCAGTACAATCTGCGATTTTATGAACCTAGATGGCTTGATACCACCTGTTCCTACCTGCCCAGAGTCCCACCAGCTTGGGTGTAATACTTGTTGTAGTCCAACCGTAGCAGGAGCTGAGCCAAATCTGAGTTTATCTGGTGATTCCGGACACTGGAAAGGATCTTGAAGAGCAGCGAAGACTGACGGCTAAAGCCCTGCAGGAAGAAGTGACAGGGACACGAGTGAGCTCCCCATAAGGCCTCATTGTGCTTTTGCCTACAGTTGGGGAAGATAGGAGATTTCATAGGAAGTGCCTTTAAGTTCAAGGGACTGATGGTGGCTGTGCACCAGCGCAAGAAGAGGTCCTAGACCCAACACAAAGAAGCCTAACCTTGTGCAGGGAGCAGTGACAAATGACCCAATTCTGGGTCACAGATACAATGGGGTTAAGGAAGGGTCCCGTACCTAGTGGGGGGGTGTTATAGGGCAGGGGGTGGTTACTGGTTCTAGGCTGTGCACTGAGCAAGCAGCAGGTTGAAAAGCAACAGTGATGTGGCTTTGACTTTAGGCGTGGAGCTGGGGAGTGAGGAAGCGAAGGGGTCTCAGTTTCAGCATCAAGCCCGGTCTGAAGCTGGCAGGATAATAACCAGGACAGGAATTCTAGACCAAAGGAACCGTTTGTTCTGTCATCCTGAATCACAGAACTTTCCTGTGGGTTGACAGTGGCTGATTCCACTGGAACTCCAATGAGAGGCAAGCCTACAATTGTGTTGCTCAGACCCAAAACCAGGCCAGGAATGTGCAGAGCTCTGACCATTAGGATGGCACTCAGATTTAACCTTGGATCAAACCTCTCTGGGAGCATGGGAAGCTTGTAGGTGTCCAGCCTGAGCTATCCCTGAGACCCTGAAATAACATAATACCCCAAGAAAGCAGCAGCAAGACCCAAGAGGACACAAATATAGCCTAGACATTCCTTCCGAAAGTCCACAAAATCTGGCATTTATATAAAGACTGAAGTTCAGAAGTAAGTTGGAACAATGAGCAAACAAACAAAAATTCTACCATAATAAGTTATTATTGGTGAAAGGGTCACTCAAGCCACAAACCTAGAAGGAAAAAATTACTCCAAAACACTTATAAGCAAAGTCTCAAAGAAAAATACAGCTTGAGCACAAGTTCAACTAGAATTTCTAGAAAGGAAAATGCAAGAGTTTATTTTTTCAAAGCACAAAGACTTTTTATTTTTAGTTCCAAATTCTCACATTCCCCTCCCCAACCCAATAAGAAAGCAAAAAACTACAAAACCTATTTACAAATATGTATAGTAATGCAAAACAGTTGCACATTAGCCAAGTTGAAGAGCTTAAAAAATTTTTTTTTATACATGAAAGCATTAGAGGAAAAGAAGTGGATGGAACACAGAGAATAAATAGCTTGGAACAAGAGGTACAAAACCTTGCCCATGCAAACAGACTCCCTGAAAATTAGAATGGACTAAATAAAAGACAATAGTTCCATGAGACAAAAAAATATTAAAACAAATGTCAAGAAAACTACCTACGTCTCTTGGAACCAGAAGGCAATGTCAATTAGTCAGTAAGCATTTATTAAGCATCTATTAGGTGTCTGGCAGTGTGCTAAGCACTAAAGATACAAAGAAAGACAAAAGACCGTCCCTGTTCTCAAGAAGCTCAAAGTCTATTAGGGAAGACTACATGGAAACAACTTACGTATGAACAAGATGGATACATGATAAATCTGAAAAAATCAACAGAAGGAAGGCATTACAATTAAGGGGGATCAAAAATGGCTTCCTATATAGAAGGTAAGACTTTAGCTGGATCTTGAAGCCAAGAAATGGAGATGAACAGAAAAAGAATTCTGTGTATGGGAGACACTGAAAAAGGCCTGCAGTTCGGAGATGGATGGTCTGATGGGAGGAAGAGCAAGGAGGTCAATGACACTGGATCAGAGTATGTGGTGAAGAGTAGTAAGGTGTGAGAATACTGTAAAGGTAGGAGGGGGCTAGGTGATGAAGGGCTTTGAATGTCAAACAGGATTTTATATCTGATCCTAGCGGTTATAGGGAGCCATTGACATTTACTGAGTAGGGAGGTGACATGGAGAAATCTGCACTTAAAGTAATGAGGTAATAAGGGCTGGTACCAGAGCATTAGGTGCAATGTCAGAGGAAAGAGGCAAATAGGACATGTTTTGAGGTAAAATCAGTGGGACATGAGAAGAAATTGGATATGGGAAGTGAAAGAGAGTGACGACTTGAGGATAAGACCTAGGTCTGGTGTTAATCCTCAACAGTAACAGAAAAGTTCAGAAGAGGGCAGGTTTTTTGGGGAAAGTTAATGAATTCAGTTTTGGACATGTAGAATTTAAGATGTCCATGGGAGGAAGCCACGACCATCTTGAGCAGTGTAACAAGCTCTCCCCATTAAAAAAAAACAAAATTACTCCAAACAAATATAGAAAACCCACCACACTGAATCTTTTTTTTTTTTGGAGGGGGGAATGCAGGGTAATTGGGGTTAAGTGACTTGCCCAAGGTCACACAGCTAGTAAGTGTTAAGTGCCTGAGGCCGGATTTAAACTTAGGTCCTTCTGACTCCAGGGCCGGTGCTCTATTCACTGCACCACCTAGCTGCCCCCAGACTGAATCTTGATGGGTAAATCCAGGAAAAGTCACAGTGAGTCATTTATCATTCCAGGTCATCCTAGAGAGGAAGATGGAGAGGTCTACAAACACTAGGGATGAAACTAGGTAAAGAGCACCCTAGGCATGAAGGATTCCAGCTCTTATGGAGAGGCTGTGCACCAAGGCAAGAGGAAGTCCTAGACCCATATTAGGGTACTGCATGCAGGGTGCAGGAACAGGTGTGAGCTGCTACCCAGTCATAGATCCTTGGCAGACTGAGAAGGGAACCTGTACCTAGGGGGTGGTAATCCTTACCTGAGAGACCCATGGTGATTTAAGTGAAAGGAGCAAGTTCAGAAGTGGCAATGATGTGGCTCAAAGCCTCAAAATGGGGTGCCAGCTTCCAGCCCAGTCTGACCACCTATATAATAACCCTGGTGGGAATCCTAGACCAAAGGGGAGCTGACAACTCCATCACTATGAACTAGCAAAATTTCCAGGTAGCTGGTAGGGTAAAATCCAGCAGTCTACTGCTGCTCAGACCAAACCCAGGGAGCTTGTAGAGCTCAGACCAAGAAGCAAATGACCAGACTTTGTCCAGGATCAGACCACTTTGGGGACACTGAAAGCTTGCCAGTCTCCTGGAATAACTTAAATAAAAATTAAATTAAAAAACTTAAATAAAATTCTCCTGGAATAACTCCTGGAATAACACAAAATTTAATACTACAAGAAATCAGCAAAAGGGTCAGCCTAGACATTCCCTCCAGAAGCATGGAGGACCCAACCCTAATATCATGTCTGAAGTTAGGAAGTAGGCTGGAAGAATGAGTAAACAAAGAATCCCACCATAAAAAACTATTGTAGTATCAGGGAAGCTGAAGACAAACCCATAAGAAAAGATGACTCCAAAATATCTAAAAGCAAAGCTTAGGAGAAAAATACAGTTTCAGCACAAATTTACCTATAATTATTGGAAGAGATAAAGCAAGAGTCTAAAAAAAAAAAGTTGCAAAACATTTTTATAAATTAAGTGAGAGGGGCAGCTAGGTGGCACAGTGAATAGAGCACAGGCCCTAGAGTCAGGAGGACCTGAGTTCAAATCTGGCCTCAGACACTATACTTACCAGCTGTGTAACCTTGAACAAGTCACTTAACCCCAACTGCCCTGCTCTCCCCCTCCAAAAAGGAAAAAAAAATTTTTTTAAATTAAGTTTGAGCACTTGAGGAAAAAAATGGAAAGGAAACGAGAGATATGGATGAATGAACTGAAAAGGAAATTAACAGCTTGGCACAAGAGGTACAAATCTTTGCCTAAGCTATGAGCTCCCTAAAAATTAGAATGGACCAAACAGAAGCCAATGACTCTGAGGCATCAATATTAAAAGTCAGAAGACTGAAAAAATAGAAGAAAATGTAAGGAATCTCATAGCAAAAATAACTGAAACTGGGCAACAGAGAAAAGAAATTTAAGAATCAGTGAACCACCTGAAGCCCATGAACAAAAATAAAAGCCTAGACATCTTATTTCAAGAACTCCTAAAAGAAAACTGCCTATATCTCTTGTAATTAGAGAGCAAAGTAGAAACAGAAAGAATCGACCAATCACCTCCAGAAAGACACCCCAAAACAAAAACTCCCAGAAACAGCATAGCCAAAATCCAGAGCTTCTGTGTCAAAGAAAAGATACTCCAAGTTGCCAAAAAGAAAGAATCTAAGTACCAAGGAGCCACAGTTGGAATCATACATGATTTGGCAGACGCTTGTATAAAAGAGGAGAACTTGGAATACAATATTTTAGAAGTCCAAAGATTTAGGGTTACAGCCAAAAATAACTTATCAGCAGAACTGAGTATAATACTCAAAGGTAAAAATGGACTTCTAATGAAATAGAGGACTTCCAAGCATTCCTAATGAAAACACCAGAGCTTGGTAGAAACTCTGAAGTTCAAACACAGGAATTAAGAGAAAAATAAAAAGGTAAATACAAGTGAACAATGATAAGGAACTAAACAAGTGTAACTGTTTACATGCAAACATGGGGATATGATATATATGTCCCCTTCTGAACCCTATCATCATCAGGAGTCATAAGGAGTCTAATTAGGCAAAGCCTGGGAGTTGTTCTGTTGATATTTTAGAGATCTTAAGAGAAGATTGGAAAGAGAGGGTCAGTATAATATACTGGGCAGGGAGGAAAGAGGAGAGAGAAAGGTTAGGGAAAATTAATAATTTTGGGGGCACAGCTCCAAATCGCTTTCCAGAACAGCTAGACCAATTTATAGCTCTACTGACATGGTACATTAATGTACCTATTTTCCCATATACTTTCCAGCATCTGCCATATTCCTTTTTTTGTCAGCTTTGCCAAACTGGTGAATATGAAGTGGAATCTCAGAACAGTTTTAATTTGCATTTCTCTAATTATTAGTGATTTAGGCATCCTTCCAGATGGCTTTTGATAGCTTGGATTTCTTCCTCTGAAAACTGCCTGTTTATAGCCTCTGACCACTTGACGACTGGGGGACTTATTCTTGTGAATCTGAAATTTTTCTTTTTCTTTTTTAGAAATATGTCCTTTATCAAAGAAAACTGCTGCAAATATGTTTTTGCATCTCTTTTAATTTTAGCTGCACTGGTTTTGTGTACAATCGTCCTATGATTCTTTCTATCCTTCCCCTCTCCAAAGATCTTAAGGTAATTTCTTCCTTGCTTTTAAAACATGTTTATGATGTCTAAGACACATACTCATTTGGCTAGTACCTTGGCATATTGTGTGAGATGTTTAAACTATATGCTAGTTTCTGCTAGATTGCTTTCCAGTTTTCCCAAGTTTTTGTCAACTAGTGAGTTCTTTCCCTAATAGCTATGTTGTGCTCATTTGCTTCTGTATGTTGTGTACCTATTATGTTCTACTGATCAACCTATTTCTTAACAAGTACCAAATAATTTTGATGACTATTGTTTTGTATCATAGTTTAAGATCTGGTACTGCTAGGCCTGCTTCCTTCCCTCTTTTTTTCACCATTTCCCTTGAGGTTCTTCTTAGCCTTTTATTCTTTCAGATAAATTCTGTTATTATTTTTCTTAGCTTTATAAAGTATTCCTTTGATAGTCTGATTTGAATGGTACTGAGTAAGTAAATTAATTTAGGAAGTAGTCATTTTTATTATGTTGGCTCAGCCCACCCATGAGCAATGAATATTCTCCAATTATTTAGATTTCTCTTAATGTTAAAGAGTATTCTGTAATTGTATTCATATAGTTCTTGTGGGCACCTTAGCAGGTAGATTCTCAAGTATTTTACACATTCTGTAGTTATTTTAAATGAATTTCTCTTTTTATCTCTTCCTCCTGAGTTATGTTGGTAATATGCAGAAATACTAATGATTTCTGTGGGTTTATTTTATATCTTGTAAATCTGTTGAAGTTGTTAATTATTTTAATTAATTCTTCAGTTAACTCTCTAGAGCTTCCTATGTAAACCATTATATCATATACAAAAAGTGATAACGTGTTTCTTCTCTGTCCATGCTTATTCTCTCAGTTTCTTTTTCTTGTCTTATTGCTCTAGCTAGCATTTCTAACATTATATCAAATTGTTAATGGTGAAAATGGACATCCTTGCTTTACCCTTAATTTTATTCAAAGACTTCTAAGTTTATCATTACATATAATGCTGGATTTGGTTATAGATAAATACTATTTATCAAATTAAGGAAAATACATTTATTCCTGTGCTAGTTCCTAGTCTTTTTAACAGGAATGGGTGTTGTATCTTGTCAAAAGCTTTTTCTACATCTTATAAAGTCATATGATTTTTGTCATTATAATTAACATGGTCAATTATGTTTATAATTTTACTAATAGTAAACAAATCTTGCATTCTTGCTATAAATACAATCTGGTCATACTGATATGTTTGTGATATGTTGCTGAAGTCTACTTGTAAATATTTCATTTAAAATTTTTGCACTCTTTTCATTAGACACATCAGTCTGTAGTTTCCTTTTCTCGGTTTTGATGTTTTTTTTTTTAACTTGTCCAATGGGGAAATTTGTTTTGCTCAACTATACGTAATATTTGTTACAAGAGCTTTGTTTTACTTTCTTTTTCATTGGTGGGTGAAGGTGGGAGGGAGAAAGTAGATTTTGGTTAACTGAAATAAAGCAAAATTTAATTTAAAAAAATTCCACAGAAGAGGATAGAAGCTGTCTCTCCAGCTGGCAAGACTGTCTCTATCCAACTCCGTTTTGGCAGAGTTGACTACTCTGCCTGACTTACCTTCACTAGGATACTCAGCTGGGCAGCCCCACGCTCATCTAGAGGCCCCAGATTCTGACTGACCAGTGAGCAGAAACTGTGACAGAGATCTAGGATTTCATTCAGGCAGTGGAACACCTATATTTTAAAAAAAAAGGAAAAGAAGGAAAATGGGCATGTTATGGGGAATGATAGATTAGAGAATTCGGGGTCTTCTATTCCCAAGAATACACCTACAACTAACTTTTCTTCTTGAACTCCAGGCTTACATCTCTGCTGGATATAATTCTAATTTGAATGTCTTTTGATACCTCAAATTCAGGAAGTTTGAAACAGAACTCATTACCTTTAGTTCCTCCAAACTACTTTGCCCTTTAAGATTTCCAATTTCTGTTCACTATCTCCTGAACATGCCACATACTCTATATACCCTGTATGACATGTACAAAATATATCTTTTTTCCTCTCCTTATTTTTCTGCTTCTCTAAGTCTTTCTTCAAGGCCTCGCTTAAGTCCCACTTCTTCCATTAAACCTTCCTCAATTGCCCTAACTCACACCAAGCATTCTAGCATTTACTGGCCATGCCATTTGTTTGGTGCTATAATAACAATACAAGGCAATATATGCTATCTTGTATGCATAGTCTGTCTTCCTAATTACACTGTAATCTCCTTGGGAGGCAAAACAATGCCATTTGGATCTCAAGTGTCTAGTATAGGGCCTTAATGGAGTGGGTGCTAAAGGACTATTTGTTAATGAAGTTATAGTCCCACCATCCTCTCTCCAAAGCAGAACTAAACTCAAACCATCCAAGGCAGGTGACTGATCCTCATGCAGGAGTGGGGAACCTGTGGCCTCCAGGCCTCATGTGGCCTTCTAGGTCCTCAAGTACAGTCTTAAACTTGGACAAAGGCTGCACTCGAAGACCTAGAGGGCCACATGTGTCCTGGAGGCCACAGGTTCCCCATCCCTGTCCTAATGGTTCTCAAGCTTTTTTAGTTCACAGACATCTTTAGCAGAACAAGTATTTCACTCACTCTTACTTTTTATTATTACCATACATACTCACTAAAATTCCTCCTGCTACAGGTAAAGAAGTTTCTGTTTCTTTTGTCTTAGGCTGTTTTCTATTCCTTATGTATTTCAGAAACTTGAATACATATCATCTGTGCTTTCTGTCTTCTATTTATAAATATTGCTAAACACCAACAAAAATGGGGAATAAAGATTTGCTTAATGGAAGTCTGTTGTCTTGTCAACTCAATCAGCATCTAAAGAAAGGGAAGATTTAGGGCTATAAAAATTCAGAAAACCAAAATAGCTCTACTTACAGGTTTCAGCAAAATGAATGACTGAGCCAGCAAGTTGCTCAGGAAGTGGTCATGAGCCAACTGGATGCTCTCAAAATCCCTAGTGGAGTTAATCTGATGGAGAAGCTGGGAGAACTGGGACTCCAGCACATCTACCTGAAGGAGAATCAGAAATAAGTCAAGCAGTCTGTATGACATGGTCACTGTAAGATAGAAAGGGTAGTGAGGTTTCTGAAGAACAAACACAGAAAACTCCCCTGCCCCCAGCTCATCCAATCTCTTCTAAAAGTGCTCCTGGACTGACCAAGAAAGCCCTTGTTATCTGGCATGGCTTTGGTAGGGCAGGCTGAGAAGCTGCTTCAGCCCAGCCTCCTCTGCTTTTAAAGCCCACATTGTAGTTTACATTGATTGACTCAGTTCCATCTTACTAAGATTCAAAGACTTATGGGACACTTCATAAACAGTCAAGCCAAAACTTTAGTGATTCCAAAGATCTGCGATTTCATCCTGAGGATGCTTCTTCCTCCAGTGAATTACACTGCCACCACTCTACACTTTAGCAGACGGTCCTTGTTTGTTTCTGTGACCAAACCAATTCATCAGCTGGCAATCAACCATCTGATGCTAAGCCTCTCCTAACTTAGTGAGGCTGGTTCTTAGACAACAGAAAGTTCTGTCACATGGCCTGACCTGAAAGTTTTATAGTTTGGTAGGATCTGCTAGAGCTTGCACTTTACTGATATCACCTTCAAAAAAACCTCAGGGTCAGTTTCCTGCCACAAAACAGAGGAGGGTTTAGTGTGATGCCAATGTCATCGTATCCACAAGAACTTATGAGGTGCCTTCGTTGTGCTGCTCCTAAGAGATTGTTCGTGCTTGTGGAGCTCCTTATGCCTCATCAATACCATTCCACTATAAAAGTAATCCTAAAAACCACGCCCAATGATACGGCCCATTTTTTTTCTCTCATGAGCATTCACACAGGCAAGAATAAAACATCCCTCCAAGACCTTTCTCATGCCCTTTCATCTCCCATCTACTACTTAACTTTCAGCACAGACCTGAAGATAATATTGAAGATTATCCACCAAGAAGGCCATGTGATTCCGCAGGCGCCACTTAACGGCATCACTCTGGTTAGACTCGAGGTGCTTGCGCTGCATCTGGAGAGCCCAGCAGTGCTGCAGTTCTGCCTGCACTCGTCGCACGCTGAGCAAATACTTGAAGACAACATTGTACCTGGGTCCAAAACAACCACCAAGATTCTAGAATCTTTCATTCCCAGCCACGTCCCCTTCTCCCTCGGTTAAATTCCAGACTCCTAGCCTTTCTCCCTTTTTCTTTCCCATTTTCAAAAAGGACGTGAAGATAGTCAGAGAGGAGCCCTCTTGGCTGGAGGTGAGGTCCTTGTTTCTCTTTCCGGAGGCTCAATTCAATGTATGAGCCTATACCAGGACTTTCCACTTCTACCCTCACGGGAGGCCCTGAAAGCCAAACAACCTCTGCCCCTTCTACCTTTGCTTGGCCAAGTCATGCCAACCAGCATCTGCTTTACAAAGTTCACTGAACTATACAGAGACCATGAAAAGCAACAGGCAACCTGAGGAATGTAAGCCCCTCAAAGGCAGGCATATTTTTCTCACAATCTCTTAGGGCTCAGGATTGCATCATGTGCATGATGAATTCTTAATGATATTTAATGGTTAGCTGTATGAGAGTGATACAACCTTCTCTGAAAAGTAATGAGTTACCAGTCTTCACAAATATCCAAATGGAGGCTGAATTAATCTTTCAGAGAAAGAACTCCTGCCCTGGAAGCAAGGCTATACTAAGATAACTTATAAGGTTCCTTCTAATTCTAGAGTCTGTGACTCTAAACTTTTCATCCCTTCCTATGTCATGACAGCCACTGATGTGGAAAGAAATGTCAAAAAAAAAAAACATACTGAAGACAGGCAACTGGAAGAAGAGCTGATTCCAAGGGGAACTGGAATTATGTGACCTCTCATCTAGGCATGAGTTTTCACAGAAAAAGGAGAAACCTAATTTCCTTAAATTCTAAAATAATCCATGTCTAAACTCACCTTCTCCAAAGAGGTTAAGGACACTTCCAGCATCAAGCTGATTATGCTGGTCACTGCCACTAGAATCTTCCCCCAAATCAATTTCAAAAACAGAGGTAACATGATATATGAGGAAGACTTAGGAGTTTGGAGGCCATTTAGTCCAACCTCCTCATTCAAGAGTTGAGGAAACTAAGGCCCAGGGAGTTTAAGTGACATCATCACAGAGGTAGCCAGGACTCGAATTCAGGTTCAGTGATTCTAAGCTGAGCACTATTTCTACTAAATCATACTACTTCCCCAAGGACTTTGATTCAAAAAGACATCTTTTACCAGGAGTTATCTAAAGAGTTTCAGGTCAGACATCTGCTCATTAAATATAGTGCGGTGGAGATGGCTGGATTCTTGAAGTTGTATCTCCCAGGCCTGCAGACTACTAACAACTGGCAGAAGGCCTCCATCTTCCCTGCCCAGATAATCTCTTGCCTGGAGCACCTAAGATAGTGTTTGCTAGCAAAAAGCTGACAGAGGCCTTGTAAACCTACTTCTCCAGGACAGCAGGAGTGAAGAGAATATGGAGAGGCCACTGCACTTTGTAGGAAAGACCCAGGGCTGCCCAACCTGATGCAGGGGCTTCTCGGGGAGAGGTGTCCCTAGAAGGTGCTTCTCGTGCTTGAGTAACATCTAAGGCAAAAAAAGAAAAAGAAAATGAAGAAACTGCAACCTAATTAAGATAGACAACTTGTTTTGTTAGAAGAAGAATGCACATAACATGAGAGAAAAAAACAGGAGGATGTCTAAAGTATAAGGAGAAAGATACATGGGCAGACAGCAAGGGAAGAAATCATGTGTGTGCAGGCTTCCTGGTAGATCTCAGTGATTATTCTATCGTCTTTAAACATAGAGGCAGCTGGAACAAGACAAGAATTGACCTATCTAACAGAAATACAGCGTGGTATAATGAAAAAATCCTTGCTGGACAAGATAGGTCTGGATTCTAATCCTGGCTCTGCCACTCATGAGTCTGGGCAAATCATGTGACCCCCCCCTGCATCCTTGTTTCTTAATCTTTGAAATGAAGAGGTTGAACTAGAAGATCTCTTAGGACCCTCAGAGTGCTAAAGGTAGAGAACTCTAAGATGAAAACCATGTTAGTCTTTTCAGAGAAGGAAACAGCATCAGGAAAAAGGAGGAACACTGATACGGGATGGAGAGAGAAAGAGAATTAATACCTTTATGTTCTTTTCCATGGTACTCAATTGTCAGGTGGAGCAGAGGGAGGAGGTTGTCATCATCTAACAGTACCTTGTGGGCAGACTGCTGGAAGGCCACATTAACATCTGGCAGAGAGAGAGAAGAGGGAGTAAATAATAGCACTTGGCTATATGACTAAGCCTGGGGGAAATGTACTCCCATCCAACCCTGCCTGCCTATCAGGAACACTATTTGACTTTTGGGTTCAGACCCCATCTTTTCATACAGATACCGTTGGTTATGTGGCTGCTTGTTCCATTAGACAGCTGCAGCCTGATGAGAGCTATCCAGTCACTCTGGAATGGCTCCTCTAGGCAGTGACAGATGGTCAGGAGACTGTCTTTTAACCCCTCAATGGAGAAGCTGAGAGTTGGGCTCTTTAATCAGGGAAAGGCAGTTTGTAACTCAGCCATCCTCTTTTCTGTTGAGTAGACTCAACAGTGTGGTGGGAATGGCACCCCAGGAACATGGAATTTCAGGAAGCAAAGGATACTTACCATGCTCAGTTACTGCAGTGGGGGGTGTCTTTAACATATGCTGGGCTGTGTCAATGAAAGCCTGGAACAGTTCTCCTCGTCCCAGCAGGTAAAAGTCTTTAATGATCTTTGAAAAAAGAATATCAGTATACAACTCAACAATCAGACAAGCCTAGAAATTCCTCACTACCCAGGGAACTGAGTTCAATTCAATTAAAGCCTTCATGAAGCTCCTGTTATGTGTAAGGCACTGTCCAAGGAGATAGGAACACACAGAAGAAAATTAAATTATCCCTACTGTCGAGTAGCTTATAGTCTACTTGGGAGATGTAATATTTACTTAAATAAGTAAAACTGAAGATAAATTAGAGGCAGAAAGCACTGAAGACTGGGCAGATAAACAAAGGCTTCCCTGAGGAAGTGGAACCTGAGTTAAGCCTTGAAGGAAGAAGACAAGGACTCTTGAAAAGCAGAGATGACAAAGGAATGCATTCCAGACATGGGGGAATGGCTCATGTGAAAGGAAAGGGGCTGAAGACGAAGGGTTTAAGAACAGTTACTGAGCACAGAGGGCGGAACACAGAGCTCATGAAAGGGAGTAGTATGAAACAGCACTGGCAAAGTAGATTCCCAGACTGTAGAAAGGCTTTTAAACTAGAGACAAGGAAGAGCTGTCTCCTGAATTTGGACCCAATTAACACACGGATCTGGAGGCAGCATGGCACAGTGGGCAGAGTCAAGAAGACCTGGGTCCAAATCCCTTCTGTGATAAATCCTGGCTGTGTGACCCAGGGAAAGTCGCTCAACCTCTTAGTGCCTCCAGGCAAATTCTCTAAGATAAGATGTTGCAGAGAAGGTACTGATCAGCACTGATAGATTTTTTCCTAGGGAATTTCCCATACCAATGAATTCAGTGCCATTTCCCTCCTGTCTCCAACAGACGGATATGAGATTCTGCCCTTCTAAACAGGCATATTAAGAACTGAAATTTTAGTGATGCTATTAAGCCAGGAAGATGACAGTATGTTTGGTATCTTTACTTGTTGGCAACACAAAGGATAAAATGACAAGAAAATCTGTGTCTATCTCTTTGTCCTATAGTATGGTATATTTGTACAATCATGTTTATATTTACAGAAGCAAATCCTGGAAGGAATTGTTCCTTCAGATGACACCCAGCAATGGGCTACTCATTCTGGGGAAGAGTATACAAGGTCATCTTGTGAATCCAGGGATAGGTTTCCTCCCCAACATCAGGAGAGTTAAGAGAGGCAAAGTCATTTCCCGTTAGCTACATTTTAACAGTAAAAGAAAATAAATGAAACTATTACCTTTAGTTGGCCCAGTAAATCTGACTCTTCTACCATAAGCTTCCACAGATGCTGAGGAAACAAGAACATCAGTGAGATCCCATTTCAAGAACGCCATTACAAAGGGAGATTTGTTATTAAAAAGCTGCCCTATGTTCCACTGAATGGCTCATGAAAGGATACTACATGATCATCACAATAAGTTGTTTACAAAAAACGCTTCTGAAAAACTGATACTAGACCCTGTACATACATGCTAGCAGCAGGAAAGATGAGTTGAGCAGCAGCTTAGCCCTTTATTTTTTTATTCTTTAGTGGAAGACTAAATCTTGTCAAAAGTTACTGTGGAGCAGAAATAGATACACAAAATGCTGAACAGTTCAAATGAAACAAAGATCTTATTTATTGCTTCAACTAAAGAAAACTTTGTGACATGAGAGGGTAAGCCAACTGTGTCTCTTTCACCATGCACGAAGCAAGCAAGGCATTCCATGTCTTGTCCCTCAAGAGACTGAGCTTGATAAGAGGGAAGGATACTTAATGCTGGAGCATTCCTATAACCCAAAGATAGAGAAAAGGTATGGCCTGAGGAATCATTCCTTCATCCTGTGCCAATGCCAGCTATAAGAAACGGTTGCTGTGCTCCATTCTCTATCTTGCCAGGCCAATCCACCCCCTCAAAAACATCTACTGGATCAGATACTTAAAAGGCAAACCTCAGCAACAGTGCTGCGTATCCGGTCCACCACCAGCTCAAAATCCACAAGGCTGAAAAGAGGCTGCTGCTTGAGGCGATGCAGCTCTGCAGCAAAGGTGTCTTCTTGATTCTTTAAAATAGATCCTGTGTATCATGGATAGCAGGAGGAGAGACCCTTGGAGCTATGCTATCAGCAAGGATCTGATTCTTTCATTTGCTGTTGCAGAGAATCTAACTACCCAGGGTCTAGTAAATAGAGGGCAAAAAGTTTTACTCTTAACCACTGGTGCCACTTCATTTGTTTTGAAGATTTCTGACAAGCATCATGGTTTCCTCTTACAATATTTATCTCAGAATATGATGTGCTACACTGATCACTACCTTGGTCCATGAGGCAATGGGCAATAAACGCTGCTCTTGACCAGCTTTTGGGGATGAGATATTAGGACAGGACTGCCTACCTTTTCTGGTCAGATTCACATTCTGATTCTCAAACATCTGTACAGACTCTCCTACAAACAGGATTTTTTCAGCAACTCTCACTGGAATATAGGAAGGAAGTATTTCCACCCGAAGGGAAAACTGCTTCAGGGACGGGGCCAGCATGTTCTCCTCCTCAATCAGGCGCTAGGCAAGGCGATAGGGAGTGACAAAGGAAACAAGAAAGTATACAGTAACTCCATTTATCTCTATCCTTTATGTTCCATAGTTAATATATTTGGACAATAGGGACTTTAAACCCAGGGATGTACAACCCCTACCTGCCATAAATTGCCAAGTGTATACTGTGTTTGCAAGGAAGTAGTCTAGCCTAGCGGAAAGAACAGCAGACAGGAGAGCTACAACACATGAGTGTTCTGGTTCTAGTATTGCCATTAACTAGTTATGGGGCTCTGGCTAAGTCATTCAACTGCTCTCAGTCTTGGTTTCTTCATCTGTAAATTGAGAAGATTGGACTAGACCTGTGAAGTCCTAAAAAAAAATCCTAAAATCCTATTATGCTCAGTTTCAAGAATTTATGATTCTTATGTTATGTACTGGCATCTATATAGGATTTTGTGAATCCTAATTAAGATCCTGAGCGGAATCTCACCAGGGAGACCCAGCTTAAGGAGCACACAGGTGCTGCCCACTTCCTAACATGTGTTAGTTTGGTAAGAGGAGGGCCTCACAACTGCCCAGTCTAATGGATTATCATAGACTCATAGATCTGGAGCTGGAAGGGAACTTAAAGTCATCAAATCCAACCTCATTTTATAGATGAGGAAAATAGGGCCTAGGGAGGTCAAGTCTGGACCTAGACAAAGAAGCAAAGGAGGTGGAAGGTTGCACTCAGGCCCTCTAGGGATGCCAGCTTCAGTGCTCTTTCCCATGCATCCATCCCAAAGACAAATATTGGGAGGGACAGGTTTTGAAGAAAGTGGCTGTGACCACACTGAGGTGGCAGGCTCGGGAGAAGCTCATCGGAGAGGGCTCAAGAGTCAATATCTGGTGGAATGTACTTTACTTCCCATCAAATCCTCACCAGATCCTGAAGTTCTCGTAATTGCTTCCCCGTTAGGCCCCCAATGCCCAGGTCCTCCTCCTCCTCCTCCAGCTGAGTAGAGACAAGACCAGAAGATGGACCCTGTTTAATAAAGAACTCTTCATGTTGATCCAAGAGCAGGCCATGTAGCATCCAGGCAGAAAGCTGCTTGTACATGACCCCATGGCACACAGCCAAGATCCTAAGTGGAGAAAGGGTAAGAAAGATCAATGCCATAAAACCCCTTGCAGAGACTGTTCAAAACCCATAAACAAACAGGCCATTCTGGTACATTACTAGAGGGTAGTGGCTAAGATCTGAATAAGAATTTGGTGAGTCACAAGGGAAATTGTCCATTGCACTAAAAATAATGATTCCATTTTTATTCATATCTTTTTGGATTTACTCAGTCATTCAATTTCTCATAATTAAAGTTCACATATTAAAGTTTAAGATGTTCTTCAGCTATTTTGACAGCTTCTTTCAGAAAAGAAGTATTTTCATGTTGTTTTTTCTCACCCTCTGCAAGAGTTTCAGAGCAGAAAATCCCTGCTAAGATGAAATGAGATGAGCTTAGAGAAGTCTGTTTTTCTGATAGCAAAAGCAGTTTGCTCATTTTCTCTTGTTTCAACAAGAAGGAAGGGAACGGCTTTGAAAAGGGAGGAATGATTCAGAAATGTAGCATTACCAAAAAAAAAACCATGGAAATAGGAGATTAAACACCTTCTACAGAACTATCTGAAGCATTTCCAAAGCCTTCTTGTGCAATAAACAAATATGAGAATTAGAAGGGAACTCGATCATGGAGTCCAATCTTCCACCACCCAGTACTGAAGCTTAACTTCAAGTTTTAAAGAGGGTAAAATAAAATGGGAAACATGAATTACTCCCTATCACCTCTGGGATCAAATATAAAACTCTCTGTTCAGCCCCTCCTTACCTTTGGGGTCTTCTTATACCCTCCTCTCCATATACTTTACAATCCAGCAGCTCCTGCCTTCTTGACAGCCCTCTCCTAACTCCACACCTTGTTACAGGCTGTCCAGTGCCTGAAAGGCTCTTCCTTCTCCCCTCAACATGTTGGCTTCCTTGGCTTATTTCAGGACTCACCTCAAATACCACCTCTACTGGGGGCCCTTCCTGGTCCCTCCCCATTACCAGTGGCTTTCCTCTGAGATTATGTTCCAACTACTCTATATAAACAATATCTTATATGTAAGTAGTTGTTTAGAAGTTATTTCTCCCATTAGAAAAGTGAGATCCTTGAGGGTAGGGAATGTATTTTTGCCCTTTTTTGTATTTTTAAGTCTAGCAAAGAGTCTGGCAGACAGTAAACATTTAATAAAATGCCTCTTGATTTAATGACTGAAAACAGCAATTCTTTTCAAGGATCTACTCAAATATAGCCAAGCAAAACCCATATAACAGTGATTCCCTAAGGATGATGAGATCTGAAAATCAGAGGGACCTCAAAGTCATACATGGTACTTCACTCTCCTTTATGTAGAACCACCCTGGAATCTTCTTTATCAGCTGGCATCCTGGCCCCTCCTACTTTGGTCATACAGACCCATCTGCTCAGTGTTAGCTTTCCTGAACCATCTATTACTATTTTGGAGATGTTTTAGACCATATGCAAATAAAATGTTCTTAACGAACTGTCAATCCTATTTAAGTTTTTGTGACTTGCCTCAGACACTTAACACTTAGTAGCTGTGTGACCTTGGGGCAAGTCACTTAACCCCAATTGCCCTGCCTTACCCCCTCCAAAAAGCAAAAAAAAAAACAAAACTGTTTTCATGACTTACTTTTCTAGTGCACTGCGTACAGGAGGCAGTCCCCCACAGCTGTATTTGTAGACGGTTTCCAAGATCTGACAGCCATGAATCTGTGGAAAAGATAAACTTATAAAAATTATATAGTGTCTGTTGCAGAAGTTTAAATTTTACATTCAATTATAATTGGTCCAGGAGGGCCCTATCTAATCAATTCCAGTGGCCCATCCATAACTTTGCCCTTTCCTACCTTTTGCATTTCAACAACGACGCCTCCCCCCCACTAAAACACACACACACACACACACACACACACACACACACACACACCCAATGACACTGGCCTCACTGCTGACACTCTGTCCCTGGACTTCAGGTATATTCCCTGGCCATCACCCAAGCCTGGAATTCTTTCCTCCTCACCTCTGCTTCCTATTTTCCTGGATCCCTCAAGTTTCAGCTAAAGTTCCCCCTTCTGCAAGAAGGCTTTCTGATTCCCCACATTTCCAGATGCTACCAGCTACATAATTCCATGGAGTTTCATAAGAGTGGCTGAGCAGGGTCAGTCAATCTCCTCTTGAGCTAGATTTGCCTATTATCTTACTGTGGAAGAAGGTAGAACTTCTCCAGAAAGATACTGCACAGGAATGCTTAACTGTTCAGAAAACTACAGGTTCTAGATTCATCAGTCAAGAGTGAATATATTAATTCAGAAGTGGAAACACTACTACTATTGGTACCCCTGCTAGCTCTTTCTACGAGGGAGATTTTATCTTCGCTTCTGTAGCCAGATAAGTCAACACAGACATAACTCTCTTTCAAATGAGCAAAGTGAAATCCGTTGAAACGTGCAAATCTTTTCAATTTATGCTGAACCTCAGACCACAGCATTCCTAGGCTCATCCTCGAAAGGTGGGACAGTGACCCACCAGCTCTTCTTGGATTTTCCACTCTCCTTTCCCAATTAAAATGCTAACATGGGAAAGGAAAGGGAACTTAATCTGTCTAGTAACTCCATTCACATGGTAGTTTTCTTCTCATTTGCTATCACAGTGGGGAGAAGGGGGTATAAGGAAGCTGCAAGGATAGAGAGATCCATGAAGAAGTAACTTCCACACAAGGCTTGCAGGAATGGAGGGGATTCACATAAACAACTCACTTTGGAATGTGGCTGGGTATGTGTCTACACAACACAAAATGAAGTGAAGGGCTGGCAACTATTTGCAACAAAGTAGGAAGCCAAAAAAATTAGATACTTCAACCTCTTTGCTATGATTACCTCTATCTGGCACTGGGTCCTACCTTCATGTTCAATTCTTTGGCCTGAATTATCTGCTTGGGCTTTCTCCCTGATCAGCTTAGCTGAAGACGTGGCAATTATTTACTTTGTTCTGTGTTGTGTATGTGTAAGAGAGACAGACAAAAAGACCAGAGAGGGAGAGGGGAGAGAAAAAGAAAAGGGAGAGAGGTAGGGAGCCCACAGTCATTAATATTAATATATATATATATATATATATATATATATATATTACATCTGTATGACGTTTACAAAGGTCTCATTAAATATCTATGGGGTTAGGTGTATGTAGAGGAAGGGAAAGAGATAGGAATGTGTCATATGCAACCAACTGTCTCACTGCAAATTTTTTAAAATGCTGTGGATGAATTTGTAAAAGTTATACTACTTTCAAGGTTGCCTCCTGTGATTGACTGTTGTTTTTTTTTTTTTGCTTTTTGGAGGGGGGAAGAAAGGGTAATTGAGGTTAAGTGACTTGCCCAAGGTCACACAGCTAGTAAGTGTTAAGCATCTGAGGCCGGATTTGAACTCAGGTCCTCCTCATTCCAGCACCGGTGCTCTATTCACTCCGCCATCTAGCTGTCCTAATTGACTATTCTTATAACAACTCAACAGAAAAGGACTCATTTAAATCAGGGAGCCAGCCAGCAGGTACTTTTCCTAACTTCACCAGGTAATCTACTCAGTATTTGATGATTTCAGAGTTACTAGCTCAGATTCCAAATGGCAACAGTCTCCTAGAATATTTGGAATAAATTTTTCCATGAGAATAATAACGGCAACAACAAGAATAAAAAGTACATTTAACAAACAAAATTAGGTGAATGGCTTAGGCACAGTGATTTCTTAATACTGAAGCATAACTCTGAGGAAAAAGCTCCATGCTCCCATCAATGATTAATATGTACCTTTCCTTTCCTTTCCTTCTCAGACCTAATTTCATGGTTCCCCCAAACACATCAGTTTGAAAAAAATCCATGTAGTACAAATCACTAAGCACAATGAACTACTAGCATTATTAACCAGAACAAAAGAAGTGCTTACCTTCTGACTCTTAATCTGTTCAACAACAACCATCACTGAGGGGAAAAGAAGCTGGAACTACAAAGCAAAGCAAAAGCTAATTAAGAGGGCAGGCAACCAAATATAAGAGGAGTATAAACATAAACTCAGGAAATGGTGGCATTTCTGAATGAGGACAAAGATATCAAATCCACCCAGAAGAGGCAAAAAAGGGTCTACTGTTCTAAGCCTATCCCAGCTTCCATGGTGGTAGGCAGGGTGAGGAAGGTAGATAGAAACACCTATTTTAGAGGCTGGCAGCATAGTTAATATGACATCAACATGGATAACTTTATTGCCAAACATTGAGACAATTTATCTTTAGAATTCATGATATAATGCTGATACAGTAAAGCAGATTAAATGTACAAAATATAAAATTTTAGACTGAAATTCTGAATCTAGAAGTAGGGAGTTTTTCTAAATACCAGATTACTCAAATATAGCCTAAAAGACTGAGAGAATAGGTTAAAAGAATCCAAGATAGTCCATTATCTATAAAGCATACCTGATCCAAGGAGTAATTGACATGTGATATAGAAAGGTGAGGGTCAGCGAGAAACTGCAATAAAAAAAAATATAATTAGAAAAATGTCATCTCAAAAAGTTTCTTACCCATGGTCTAAACACTAGCAGGGGAGAGAGAAAGAATGGACCTTGTGGTAATGAGTGCTTTTAGGTTCCCACAGAGGAATAGGGAAAGTGATACAGGTCATTAAAAACTGAAGACAAGACTTTCAATACCCTGAGATCCTCTGACATACACAGGCAGTTTCTTTAATCATTTTATGAGCAATGGCAGAGAGCTTATAGTGTTCTACAGTGCCCATTAAAGACATTTTCCATCCCCGAAACCCTGATTAAAGGAGACA
This sequence comes from Petaurus breviceps papuanus, assembly GCF_028583685.1. NCBI lineage: Eukaryota > Metazoa > Chordata > Mammalia > Diprotodontia > Petauridae > Petaurus > Petaurus breviceps. The sequence continues at coordinate 6,671,888 of NW_027186492.1, read as the reverse complement.
CAGAATCAGGGGACATTTCCTTTCCAAGGATGTGGACTAGCAAGGGAATTGGGGGACTCAGGGGTGCTATCTCCTGTTTTACCTCTTTTCTACCTCACCTCTTGCTCTAAATCAAGCAGTGCTTGACGATATGGCTGCAGGATTGAGTCCAGACCCGTGCAGAAGGCCCGCAAATAAATTCCATGTAATCCACCCTGGCCTTGCTGGGACAGATGGTGATCCTGAAATTAAATAAAGCCAAATTAAATTAGCTCCAGTGTTGGGACTTGCCAATCAAGTGCTGACCCTGGAGTCACAAAATCCTGAGTTCAATCATGGTTTCAAGGTACTTCCTAGCCATGTAACCCTGGACATGTAAAATTTCCTGTCTATCTCAGTTTCATTTTTAAAATGGGGATAATAATAGCACCTACTTCCCAGAGTAGTTGTGAGGACCAATTGAGATAATATTTGTAAAGTACTTTGCAACACCTTTAAGTATTATGCAAATGCTATTATTTTTGTTGCTATTATGTCATCATTGGTTGTACTGTTAATGCCTGAATAGCTGTGTCAGTAAGAAGAAAAAACTTACAAAATAGTGCAGGAAATAGTTTGTCCATTTATATTGTTGGACCACAGATTTCAACTGGCAAGAGTCCAGTCCAACTTTCTCACTTCAGAAATGAGGAGAAGGTTCAGAGAGGTTAAGTGATCTGAGCAATGTCACAGAGGTCATAGGAGGTAGAACTTGGGACTGAGCCCAGATTTGGTGTAGTGTGGAGCACCAGTCTTACGACAGAAACCGAACTCCAGCCCTCACTCCAACACTGATTAGGTGAGCAACCTGAAACAAAGTCATCTCACTTCTCTGAGCTTGAGTTTACTTATCTGTAAAATGGGAATAATACATTTATACTCCCTACCTCAAGGGATGTTGTGAGAAAAGCACTTTGTAAATGTTTAAATCAGTGTGACTCCCAATTCCTGTTCCCACCTTCGAAGCTGACATCATGTTTATTTTAAGCCTGAATCTTTTTACCCTGTGCCATAAGGAAGAATAAAGCATTCTGATGCAAAAAGAAAAAGGAAAGAATTCCTCCTCTGTTGAAAAAAACCCATCTTCCTCGAGAACCACTGGCTTTGCAGAACCCAGATTTTTAACTCAAACTTGAGCCAGACGTCTAAGTTTGAAACAAGCCTACAGCTCCCTTTTTTCCCTTTCTCATGTCTAATATAATGCCCCTCACAGACGGATGTTTTTCTGAGAACACAGAGGTTCTGTGGAACTGTTACAAAGGAAATATGTGACAGAACCAGATCCCCATCCAGCACTCTTCCCATCATATGATGCTGATTCTTAAGCTGTAGAACAAAAACTCCCAGCAGTTACAGGAAAAGACAATCCAAATCACAAGACACATTTGTAAATAACCTTAGGTGAATTCCATCTTCCACAGGACTCTTTCTATAATTCATCATATGGATCGGTTATACTTCTAGGAAGCAATGAATTGAAATCACAGAGAAGCAAGTTTATGCTTGATATCAGGAAAAAAACTTCCTAATACTTACCAGGGATGGGGAACCTGTGGCCTTGAGGTCCTCAAGTTTGGCCCTTTGACTGAATCCAAACTTCACAGAACAAACCCCCCTTGATAAAAAGGATTTGTTCTGTAAAACTTGGAATCAGTCAAAAGGCTGCACCTGAGGTGTTCAAAGGCCACAGGTACCTTGGGGATGCAGGTTCCTCACTCCTGACTCAGACCTACCCAAGCAGGAAAACCTCAAGAAGCAATGAATTCTTCCCCATGAGGGGTCTTCAAGGACTACTTGTTAGGGTTGTTTGTAGTGAGGTCCTGCTGTCACTCTTATTAACGCTGTTAATAATACTATTATATTAATACTTGGCATTGTTCTGACCCTGAAAGCAACTGTGTGAAAAGACCAGCACTGTCCTCCCGGGGGTCACATTCCCAGGCAGCGGCTACCCACCTGTTGTTGCACATGACCTGTATACTGCTCAATGAATTCTGTGAAGCGGATATAGTCTGTGCCAAGTCGGCAGAGCCGATTCAGGACGCTGGTCTCGCTGGGATGAAGAAACGGAAAGTCCTGCGACACCTACGAAAGTAGCAACAGCACTAAGGACTCGGATGCCTCAGCTTCATTTGGCTCCCTCCCTAAGGATGCTCCAAATGCTTTACAATAATGATGGGATGCTTTCCTTCCAATGTCTTATGATCATATTTTTTTCTCCTCATTCTGTCTTTTGTGAGGTGGATTTATTAGAAGAAGTTTGTGAAGCATAACTATTTCTAAATTACTAGTGACTTTCTAAAGTGATTACAACAAATTCATTAAAGATTGTAAAAAACTGAGGGTTTTTTGGTCCATATAAATATCACTTAAAAGAAAATAGTTGGGGTACATAGGTGGCGCAGTGAATAGAACACTGACCCTGGAGTCAGGAGGACCTGAGTTCAAATCTGCCCTCAGACACTTAACACTTACTAGCCATGTGACTTCGGGCAAGCCACTTAACCCAAATTACCCTACCTTCCCCACTCCAGAAAAGCAAAAAAAAAAAAAAAAAAGGAAATAGTATGTTTATTTTATTTTATTTTTTTTAAGCAATCAGAGTTAAGTAACTTGCTCAAGATTACACGGTCAATTATTTCTGGGTGTGGTGCTGAGTATCTGAGCCTGGATTTGATCCAGGTCATCCCGACACTGGGGCCGGTGCTCTTACTTGCTGAGCCACCTGGCTGCCCCTAAGCAATAGGAGTTAAGTAACTTCCTCAAGGTTACATGGCCAGGTGTTTCTGGGTGAGTGCTAAGTGTCTGAGCCCGGGATTCAATCTCCAGGTCTTCTCAACACTGGAGCCGGTGCTCTTACTCACTGTGCTACCTGGATGTACTGTTTAGTTCTAAAAAATGTCTCATTCCATATTTTGAATCTATCACCTGAATGGATTTACATAATCTGGGAGGGGGGAAAGAAAGTTAAGTAACAAGCAATTGCCTTTGCCTTCCTGATTCCTTCAGCCTTGCCACTTTTAACATTCCACCACAGAATAAACACTTATTAAGCACCTTCTGTGTGCACAGTACTGTGCTAGTGACTGTAGGGGATATAAAGAGGCACAACCACATACACACATGAAAACTTAAAAAAAAACAAACCTCAAATTGAGAGACAATACAAGACGATACTGCGAGGAAATTAAACAAAAAACAAATAAAAGCATTCTCCTTTTCTCAAACCCTATCACTTCACAAAATACCAAAGATGAGAGAGCCTATAAATAGGACTTATCTTTCTAAGCTGCTAAATTTGAAAAGTTTAGGGAAAAAAATCCACCCAAACCAAAGGTTCAACACCAAAAATTCAAGAACGAAGAGGAAGAACAATGCCAACACCTCCCCTCTTGGCTGAGCTCTTCATTTTAACAATCATTTTCCAAGCACCTCTGGCACAGGCACTGTGGATACCAGGACAAAAATGCAACTACTTCTGCCCTTAAGGAGTTTACATCATAGTGAGGGATACAGGTAAGTAAATACAAAACATATGCAAAGTAATGGTGGGAGAGGAGAGGCGGGAGGTTATCAACAAGTGGGGAAATGAGAAGAGCTCATCTTCTGAGCTGAAGCTTGAAGAAAGCCAGGGGTCCTAAGAAGCAAAATGAAAAAGAAGAGCTTTTCAGGCATGGGGCACAGCCTGGGCAAAGACAAAGAGAGAGGAGATGGGGTGTCCTCTACCAGGAATAAAAAGAACCCAGTATAGATGGAACATTTAGTACATAAAGGAAAGTAATGTGCAACTCTAGTGCAAAAACAAGCTGGAGCCAAACTGGGAAGGGCTTTAATGTATCTCTGCCCCCTCGTCCTTTCCCCCACCAAAAAAAAAAAACAAAACAAAAATGTGAATATTTTTCTAGTTCAAATCAGTCACCATTAAAACCTCCTGAGTAGAGGAGACATATGTTTTAAGAACATTACTTTTGGGGTGGCCAGGTGGCACAGTAAGAGCACCGGCCCAGGAGTTGGGAGGACCCGGGATCGGTTTCAGCCTCAGATACTTAACACCCACACAAAAAAATCTGGCTGCGTAACCCTGAGCAAGTTACCCCAATTGCTTTATTAAAAAAAAAAAAAAGAACATTACTTTGGTAGCTCTGTGGAGAGCAGACTGAAGAAGGGGGAGCCTATAAGGGGAACAATTAGAAAAGGCATGCACTGGTGAATTTGTATTTGATTTCAGAGGCAAAAGGGAGCCATTAAAGCTTCCTGAGCAGAAGAGTGGCATGGTTAAACCTATTCTTTAAAGATATTACTTTGGCAGCTCTAAGAAGAATAGACAGAAAAAAAAGGGAGAAACCTGAGGTAGGGAACACAAATCAGAGGCTACAACAATAGTCCAAGTGAGAGGTGATGAGGGCCTAAATTAGGATAGCTACCATGAGAGGAGAGAGAGGGATGTAGGTGAGAAATGTTGCGGAGGCAGAAGAGGTATGGCTTAGCAACAGACTGACAGAGATGCGGCACTGGAGCTCAGGACCGAGGAGAGGGCTATACTGTAGGGTGGAGAATTATCTGCCAAGAGATAAGAGTTGGGCCCATGGGAGCAAGAGGTGAACACTGTCCAAGTATAGAAGTAAAGAAGAGGGTCCATGGGGTTGGCTAGGTAGCACAGTTAACAGAGCACAGGGCGTGGAGTCAGAAGGACCTGAGTTCAAATCGGGCTTCCGACACTTAACACAAAAACTAGTCATGTGACCTTGGGCAAGTCACTTAACCCCAACTGCCCTCCAAAAAGCAAAAAAAAAAAAGGGTCCAGGACACAGCACTGGGGCATGACATGCACAGTTTAAGGTAGGATGTGGATGATGATCCTGCAAAGAGTCTGAGAAGGACAGGGAGAGTAGGGAGGAAGAGAAGTAGGACAGAACAATGTCATGCAAACCCAGAGATGGGAAAGTATTCAGAAAGAGGAGGCAGTCAATGGTATAAATCATTGCAGAGAAGTCAAGAATGATGAGGACTGAGAAAAGATAACTGGAATTAACAATGCAGAGATCACTGGTAATCTTAGAGACAGCAGCATCAGCCAAGCAGTGAGGACAGAAGCAAGGATGCTGGAGGCTGAAAGGTATGTGGGAAATGAGACAGCGGAAGGCAATGAGTGTAGATAGCTTTTGCTAGAAGTTTAACAGAAAAGAGCTGGCATATTTGTGGGGCATCAGGGAAGGAGCCAGTGCACAGGGAGAGACTAGAAATTTGGGAGAGCAAGAGGATATCTGAAAGAAAAAGCTCCCAGAGGAGATGGGAGTAGAGGTGATGAAAGGTACACGTAGAAAAGGGGTCCTTCATTTTACTGTGTCATGGACTCTTTTGGAAGATCATGTCTGGCGAAGCCTAAAGACCACTTCTCAGAATAAAGTTGACAAATACGCAAAATAAAAAGCACAGGATTGCAAAGTGAACTAATTATATTGAATATGTTATCAAACTATTAAAAAACCAAATTCATGGACCCCAAATTAAGAATCTCTGAAGTAGAGGATTTGGCATTGGTAAAGAGAAGGGTCATTTCTTCCTCCCTGACTAATGCAAAGGAAAGGCTAACACTGAGATGATCTGAAGTATATAACAGATGAGAAGGGGAAAACTCATGATGGACAGCCCCCATATTTTAGTGCAGTGTTGAGACCTCCTGTTTAGAGGGAGCAGGGAAGGGGTGGTAGAGAAGTGCAACAGAAGGTCAATCAGAGAAGACGCAGCAAGCAGAAGTGAAGGCCCAGCTAAGATCAGGTAACATCCATTAGTGCAAAACCTCATCATCAGTGTTGGGACTTCCTCTAGCAGCATTCATTAGCATGCAAGTAGGAGCACACAATCAATCAGCAAGTATTCATTAAGTTTTCACTTGGCATTGTGCTAAGCAAAGAAAAACAGTCTTTGACCTCGAGGATCTAAGTATTCCACTGGGAAGATAGAACATATTTGCATACAAGTAAATATAAAACGTATACAATATAATTTTTCAAGGGGAACACTAGCAGTTGGGGGCAGGAAGTATAAAGGAGGAAAGACCTCATGCAGGTGATGGCACTTAAGAGGCATAAGGGAGGAGGGAAAGCCTCCAGGAATAGGGGACAGCCTGTGCCAGGCACAGATAGGGGAAAAAGAATTTCATGGGGTTCAGTTTGGCTGGAACAGAGTGCATAAAGGGCAGTCATGTATAATCATTCTGGAGTCAGATTGTGAGAGTGTTCAATGCCAAATGGAGAAGTTTGATCCTAGAGCCAAGTGAGAGCTATGAATGCTTCTTGAAGAGGAGTATCAGATCTGTGTTTTTGAGAGAGAACTCTGTGGAAGATGGATTAAAGAGGAAGCTTTTGTAATAACCTAAGTGAAAAGGTAATGAGAGCCTGAACTGAACTGGTTTGGGAGTGAATAGAAAGAGATGGATGTGAGAGAAGTAGAGGGAGAACCAAGTGATTAGACAGAGACTGAGGGAGAAGGAAGAGTGAAGGCTGGATCTGGGGGGGTTGTGAACCTGAGTGATTGGAGACACGATGGTGCTTTGGATAGGAATTGGGAAGTTAGGAGGAAGGGGCAGATTTAGGGTTGAAGCTGAGGGTTTTTTTGGACATGATGAGTTTGAAATGCCTATAGGACATCTGGTTTAACATATCTAATGGGCAATGTGTGATGTGTCTATGCAGGAAAAGAGAAAGACCTTAATTAAGGCTGGATATATAGAAATGATGTCATCAGCACAGAGATGATAATTAAACCCCTGGAAGTTCATGAGGTCACCAAGAAAGAACAGAGAAAGACCAGAGGGCACGGGCATACCTACATTTAGGGATCATGATGTGATGATGAGGAATCTGAGGAGTGGTCAGACATGTAGACAGAAGCCAGTCAGGTAGGAAGAAAAAAATATTATAAAAACTGAAAGAGAGATGAGAGTGTCCAGGAGCTGGAGGGGTGGGAGTGTGTGTAAAACGTCAAATACTGAAGAGAGGTTCCTAAAGGACAGCTGATAAAAGGTCACTGGATTTGTCAATAAAGAGATCACTGGTAACTTTAAAAGAGTATAATTTCAGCTGAATGATGAGGGGAGAAGACACATTGCAAAGGGTGAGGAATGAAGAGAGGAAAAATGTAAGTAGAGCATAGGCAGCTTTTTTCTAGAAGTTTGTCAAAGGAGACAAACAGAATCCTATTGACAGAATAAGACGAGTTTGAGGCTATGATTGGGTCAAGTGATTTTAAGGATAGAAAAGACATGGATGTGTAAAGCAGGGAAAAAAGACACATGCAGGAGCTGAGAAGGAAGATACTAATATTAATCCTGCCTAGGATGCAGTTTGGAAAGGGATGAGTAGTGAGAGGACAAGGGGGCAGAGAATTCAAAGGCAGAGGAGCATGTAAAGTGAATACGTTAATTACAGGGTCAAGATTTTGAAGAGAGGGAAGTGAAGCAGTGAGGGCTTGGGGGAACAAGGAGAAGGCCTGCCTGAAGGGGTGAAGATTAGGTGAAAGGCCAGCTTGAGTTTAGGAGGGGTGAGAGGCACAGGGAAAGATGGAAAGATAGGGAGTTACAGTCAAAAAGAATGCAGAATTCCAGAGTTAGGGATTGTGGAGGTGGAACCCCTGTGTATGCCAATGCAATTGAGAGTATCCTTATATGTGGTTTCAATGAAATAGAGGTGCAGATCATGGAATTTCATGTCTTCTGGACCTGTTTCCCCATCTTTAAGAAGTTTCATTAACCTAAGCTTTTTCCGAAGTGGTTATATTAAAAATAATGCTGGATTTGTGATTAGATCTTCGCTGAAATCTGACTCTTCGTGAACCCATTTGGGATTTTCTTAACAAAGATACTGGAGTGTTTGCCATTTCCTTCTCCAGCTCATTTTACAGATGAGGAAACTGAGGCAAACAGGGTGAAGTGACAGCGCCAAGTGTCCGAGACCTTTTAATTCTACCTTTGCCATTCCCTTCAGCCCCTCCAGCCTAGGCCCCTTCCTCTTCCTCACGGTCCCCGGCAGCCTCGGCCCCTCCTCTCCCCACCTCCATTCTGCACTTGAGGCCGGTCCTCCGACCCTCTTCCCGCCTTTTCCAGGCCCCGCCCTCCACTCCTCTACCAAAAGCCCCGAGGTCCGCCACCGCTCTCTAGTCCCAGGGTCCCGCCCCTCTACTCTCCTTACCCCGCCAGGTCCCGCCCCGGCCCCAAACACTTGCACTTTTAGCTCCGCCCCTAGCTTTCACTCCTTCAGTCCGAGTTCCAATTAGCGCTCCTTTTAGGATGAACCATACCTGGAGGCCGCTCCGCTTGTTCCAGGTGAAGATGGCACCCGGGTACCCGCTCAAAGCCAAGAGCAATTCGTGGATCATCCCCACGGCCGGCAGCGGGCGGCGAAGACAGCGTCCGTCGGCGCGAGCTCCACCGGCCCTCGGGGAGGAGCACCGCTCCAGCCGCGGTGCGCAAGGCTCGCTGGGGAGTGTAGTTCCGGTCAAACCAACTAGCCGGGAAAGACAATTTCTTCGGGAGGAAGAGAAAAAGGCACTGGTCAGCGCGAGGGCTTCCTTTTCCCCGCCAGTGGAATCCCGGAAGTGTTAACGCAGATAGGTCTAATTGACCCCTTTCGCTTCTAGGCGCCCCCGCCTCCGAGCTCTCTGGGAGACGTAGTCCAGGCAGCGGCCTTGGCGCACGCGCCCTAAAATCCTCGCTGTCTCCCGCGCGGACTTCCGGTTTGGGAGCTGGACTGGGAGGCTGGAGAGCCGGGGCCGGGGCCGGAGCAGGAGCGGGTGAGGCCCGCCGGGAGGCGGGGACGGGACTGGGTTTGAGAGGAGCGGTAGGAGGAGGTGGGAGTGGAGGGGAGCGGACAGATCCAGGGCGCAGGCCGGGAAAGGGGTGCCTGGGGCTCCCCTCAACCCAGTCAGTGACCGTGTGGAAGGGACGGGACAACGACGCCAAGAGTGACCCGGCCGGAGGGAGCCGAGACAAAGAGACCCAAGTCCGGGCGCCCCCTCCTCTCCCGAACCCCGATCTCCCTCGCTCTCCGAGGCTCCGGGACACCCCTGGTGCCCTCCCCAGGATCCTGTCCCCCGTCCAGAAGTGCTTCACCCCTCTGAAGTTCCCCCGTCAGCTCTGTCACCCCCAGCTCAGGGTGACCCCCAAGGATCACCCAGCCCCGGCGAGGGACAGGAGCTGAAACCCTCGTCTCCTGAAGCTGATCCTCCCCCTGATGTGCTCGCAACGAGCCGGGACACCGAGGCTACCGAAACGCCAGGAAAACAAAAGACAATTTTCATTTATTGATTGTTGCCTGGCGAGGTGGTGAAAGTGGAGCTGAGGGGGGCGGGGCAGGCGCAGAGGGCTCTGGGAAAGGTTTGGGATTGGGGCGGGGGGCGGACCGTGAGGGGCCAGCTGCTTGGTGCTCTGACAGAGGTTTTCCCTGTCCCCAGTGGAATCATCCCTTCTCCTGTCCCTCTGGCTGCTAGGCATCCGTTATGATTCAGACCCACCATGTATTATGGAGGTGCAGTCAATAGGACTTGGACTTGGGGGAGGGAGAAATAACTGGAGACACAACAGAGTTTACTCTGTTTCAGACTACCCTACAAGCCAGACCGGAAATGCAGCTTTTAGGCAGCACTGCTCACTGGCTCATAATCCTGAATTCTTGTCCCCAGAAGAGTGCTCCCTAATTCTTCAGAGCATGTAAATTAGAAGGCTAGCCCTATGAAGGCTTTGGATGAATGAGTGCATCTTTTTGACATTGTCATTCCTCTCTCTGCCCTAGGGAGAAACTCCTCTCACAGGTTGGTAACCAGGGTGCAGTGATTTTCCTCAAGGATAGAGAGGAGACAGGTGGAAGCCCTGGCTCCCAGACCTGCAGCTGATGTCAAACTGCCTTCTCCTGTGAATGATGGCCAAATCCACATTGAGAGGGGATGGGGGGAACTCTGAGACCTTTCGACAGCGTTTCAGGAAATTCCATTACCAGGAGGTGGCTGGGCCCCGTGAAGCTTTCAGCCAACTCTGGGAACTGTGCTGTAAATGGTTAAGGCCAGAGGTTCGGACCAAGGAGCAAATACTAGAGATACTGGTACTGGAACAATTCCTAACTGTCCTACCCGGGGAGATTCAGACCTGGGTACAGGAGCATTGTCCAGAGAGTGGAGAGGAAGCTGTGACTCTGGTAGAAGATTTGGAGAGAGAACCCAAAAGACCAGAGTGCCCGGTGAGAAGGGGGGAATTTCAGAAACAAATGTGGGGCCAAGTTAAAGTAGAAGTAGGGATAAAATAGGTCCTTTGTCTCTGGATGCCTCATTTCTGGCCGTGTAGATAAGTGACATTTCCTCGATCATTTGACTAATCCTCAATCTACTATGCCAGAATGTTTCAGCAGTTTCTTGTGCCATGGAATAAAAGGAGGGTGTTGTTTTGGACTCCATTGCTAAGTTTAGGATCTTGATCTCTCCTTTCTTAAGCTCTTTGCTACCCAAACAGATTATGTGTGGTTCCTTCCCTTATTCTCTCATCATGCCCCTGTGGGATGATCTCCTTTTACTTCAAGTATTTATCTTTGGAAACCCATCCTAGCCTAGCTTTTCACTGAGCATTAATGGGTGTTCTTTCTAGGTCACTGTCCCTGTGAAAGGACAGGAAGTTCAACCAGAGAAGATGGCACCTCTGAGATCACCTCTGGAGTTACTAAGTGTCCAGCAGGAAGCAGGGGAGTCCCAGCCCAAGGTTGTGGCCAAGAAAGAATGGGCAGGTTGCCCAGAATTAGGACCACAGCAACAACCTAATCTAAAAGAAAAGCTCAGACCTCATCAAAGGACTGGTAAGAAATACAGGTCCATTTAGGGAAAAGAGGAAGACACTTTATGTTGGAGAGCTGACAGGGAATGTTGGGGAGACTTGGGGAACTTTTAGAATTAAGTAACTGTTAGGGATCACCAGAAGTTCACCCTTCTGCTTCTTAGAATTACCAGACTTAACCTACCTGAGTGGTCTTATATTCTGTTTTTATAAATTACCACAGGCGTTTCCAAAGGCTTTTTTTATTTCTTCAGAATTTAGCAACTTATTTTCTTTTGCTTCATCTATGTAAACATGGTATTAGTTCACCATTATCAATATTATAATCTTTTCATGTTTTTTAGACATGTCCCTTTTAGGGTTTTCTCTTTTAAGTTGGATTTTTCCTCAAGGTTTCCAATTTCTCTGAATCTTTACTTTTGCTACTTTCCTCTGGAACTGGTTCAGGTTTTCCACATCTTGGTTTGTCTGTGAAGCCCAAAACTGAAGATATTCTATTGGGGGTCTGACAAGTACAGGTTTGGCAGAAGGTCTTAAAGTTCTTATATGTTGTATTCATTCACCTATATAACTCCCCATTTTTGTGCTTATGTAATAATTTAAATCATTTGGTAAATTTTCATGCTGCTTCAGTTTTATTTATTGCCCTTGTGCCTAGTTAGTCATTCCTTACCTTTGAATTTGTGTAACTTGTTTTTCTTCCTTGAACTATGTTCTGCTTATTTTTAATCACTTCTCCAGTTTAAGGCTATTTCAGCATCTCATTCTTTCTTACAGGTTGTGAGCAGTTTTTTGCTAACCACAACCAATTTGGTGTCATTTATAGGCTTAAAATTGATGTTCCTTAGTAATTTAAGACATGTATGAAAATATGAAATAGCATTTTGGTTAACTTGTAGCAATACAGAATTAAAAATGAATAATTTGGCCATCTGCTATGGGCTTTTGTGTTGGGCAAGGCACTGTGAAAATACAAAGGGTATAAACCAGTACTTGCCCTCAAGGAACTTGTATTCTAGTTGAAAAACAAAGATAGGTTATATGAAGCAGTAGCAAACAATACAAAACAAATAGAAAGTGTTAAATCATATGGTTCAGAGAAGGAAGATAGGCTAGAAAAGATGGGAAAAGCTTTCTTGGAGGAGGTGGGGCTTTACGCAGAAAGGAAAAATGGAAGACATTTCAGGTAAGAGGAACAATAAAGGAGAAGAGACAGAGGCAGGAAAGATCCTGGAACAGAAAGGAGATCAAATTGTTTTGATTGGAGAAGGAATATAAATAGTGGGAAAATAGGTTGGCTTGGTGGGTGACTGCAGAATATAGAGGACTTTAAGAAGCAAGCAAAGGAGCTGATATTTCCCACACTAGAAGCCAATGAAGGTTTTAAGGGAGTGACATGGAAACAGTGTTTAAGAAAGATTAGTCTGTGGCTAGGTGGCACAGTGAATAAAGCACCGGGCATGGAGTCAGAGGACCTGAATTCAAATCCGGCCTCAGACACTTAACACAGAACTAGCCATGTGACCTTGGGCAAGTCACTTAACCCCAACTGCCCTCTAAAAAAAAAGATTAGTCTGGCAGGGAAGAGCCTGAAGTCTGGGAGGCTAAGTGGCTGTTGCTATAATCCAGGTATGAGCTGATGGTGGTTTACCAGGGGTGGGGAACCTGGGGCCTCGAGGCCACATGTGGCCCCTCTAGGTCCTTCTGTGGCCCTTTGACTGAATCCAACTTCACAGAATAAATCCTTTTATTAAGGGCCACATGTGGCCTTGAGGCCCCAGGTTCCCCACCCCTGGTTAGTCTAAGGTAGTGATAGTAAAAATAGTTAAGGAAAAACATCAGAGGCATTTCAAAATATACAAAATTTGATGATTAACTAGAAATAAAGATGAAAGAGAGGACATGGGTAAGTTGAAGATGACCCTAAGAATATCAGTTGATGTAGACTCCCTTCAACCCAATGATAATTACTCTGAATGTAGTTTTCTAACCAGACATAAAAACCAAACTCAATTGGAAGTGACCATTTTTATCAGTGCTGGATGGCACTCAGTGCATAGAAGCTACGATAGATGGTCAAGGCTCATAAATTTGAGAGTTAAGGAGGCATAAGAATGGACTCCAGAAGGTTAATATAGGTCTCTCCTCTCTTCATCCCTGCCATGTCATTTTGTCCCCCTCAAAACAAAATCCTGCTATTCTTTGAAGTGCCAGATCCTTAAGTTTCTTTTAAATCTCTCTATATTACCAGACCCTTTCAGGATGTCTCTAGATATTTTTCTTAAAACATTCCCTATACTTAGTAGATAAAGAGTGTGGTGTTGAGCCTAGGGTTTTCTATGATCACCACAAACCATGATATCCTTTGTTTGCTTCCCTCTGAGCAGGATTTCCTTTTCCCAAATCTGGTACGGTTTCTGGGATGGAGCGAGGAGAACCATGGGTCCCAGATCTCCTGGGCTCCAAAGAGAGGGAAATCTCAAGAGGCAATCACACAGGTGACAAACGAATGCATTCTGATTTTATGCTACCAAGGAGGGAAAGAAAAAACTGGGGAGATCAAGAGCAGTGGGGCTTTGAGGATGAAAAGGTAGCTGGTGTGCACTGGGGGTATGAAGAAACCAGAACTCTACTTGCAATTTTAAGTCAGACTGAGTTTTATGAAGCCCTCCGGAACTGTCACCGTAATAGCCAAGTGTATGGAGCTGTTGCTGAGCGACTGCGGGAGTATGGCTTTCTCCGGACACTCGAACAATGTCGGACCAAATTTAAAGGCCTCCAGAAAAGTTACCGTAAAGTCAAGAGTGGCCATCCGCCTGAAACCTGTCCCTTCTTTGAAGAGATGGAAGCCTTGATGAGTGCCAGAGTCATTGCTCTACCCAGCAATGGCCTGGAGGACAATCGCCCCAGCCGGGGGGCCAGTGATGCTGAGACCGAAGAGCAAGAGCAAGGAGGCTGGCAGCAAGAGGAAGCAGCAGAAGAGGCTGCAGCTGAGGATTCTGATGGTGATGAAATGGGTATTGAGACAGCCCCCCAGGAGCCTGGGAGCCCCAGTGCTCCAGTCCTGTTCCGGAGCCCAAGTGGTAAGATTCTCGTATTGAAATTAAGGCAATTTCTATAGGAAATAGGGCTATGCTAGGAGTTATGGAGTGCAAATTCAGCTACTTGCTTTTTACTGTGACTAACTTCTCTGCTTTTGTGTCTTTTACTCTCTGGGAGGAGTGGTGAAAAAATCCAGTCAGCTTTTCTAAGAGTTTTGGGGTGAGAGAATATTGCTTCAAAGTAAAGTAGTAAATGAATATCCTTATAACCTTGCATTACTACATTACTAGGATTATGGCTGCCAAAATGACCTTTCCTCTTGTTTCTTTTTTGAAAGGGGAGTGGAAGGGAGAGGGAATACAAATCTATGATTTCATTGGTGTAGAGAACGCCCATAAGAAAATTCCACCAATGTCCATCATTTGGTTTCCTGCTTAGTTTCCTGGGAGCAGTGAGTTTAAGTGAGTTGTCTGGGTCACAAGCCAATACATCTTAGAGGCAGGCAGACTCATCTGCCTCTAAGGCAGAAGATCCAATATTATGCTGTTTCTATATTTGTTCACCTATATTTCTTAATTTTTTCCCTACTGTTTTTTCCTTTTTCTCTTCAACTACCCCTTTTCTCCCCCCTTTCATTATATTGTTTTACTTTGCTATGTTGTACTTGTTTGTAACACAATGGCGTAATGCAAAGAACTAATGGATTAGGAGTTAGGAGACCAAGATTCTAGCCCCTGATGTCACGACTAGCCTAGCTACTTCTTGCCTAGCAACTTTAGGCAGGTAACTTAACCTTTTTTGTCACTGATTTATTCAATTACAAATAGCGAGTATTTATATAGCATTTTAAAATTTGCAAAATGCTATCACAAATATATCACTTATCCTCACAACCCTGGGAGGTAGGTGCTATTATTATTCCCATTTTATAGATGAAGAAACTGAGGTAGAGGTTAAATGATATGCCCAGGGTCACACACCTAGTAGGAATCTGAAATGGGATTTGAATTTGTATCTTCTTGACTCTAAGTTTAATGGTCTATCCACTGCAGCACCTAGCTGTTAAATCACTTGGAATAAATGGCTCCTTCCATCTCTAAAATTCCATAATTTGAATAGTTTCTTTACCTTAAAACCACTCATTCTTACAACTTTCTTTTTTGGTGCCCCCTCCTCCTCCATCATTCTTTTTTCACCCTTTCTCCCCTACTTTACTGATTTTAACTTTTTCTCCTTTTCTTTTCTCCTGTTTCCTCAACACACTGTTTTGTTTCCCTTCTGTTTTTACCAGCAAATGGGAGAGGAACCACTGTAGTAGATCAAAATTCAGATTATTCCACATATGGAGGTCTGAATTACCAGTGGGTAGATTTTTCTTTCTCTCCTTAGTTAAGATTCCTTTTCATCTGCCATCAGCCTTTTAATTCCACCCCCTCATCTCAGCCATAAGGCTATTGCCTTTTTTTTTGGAGAGGCTGATGAAAACTTGAGAAGTTTGGTAAGGATGAAGCAGAGTGATTAGGCTTCCTTAATTTTGTTCTCAGTCTGGAAGAAGAGTCCCTGTGTTTCAACTTCTACCCTAGAATCCCTCAGAAAACAGATCAATATCCTCATATCTTCCTGTCTGCTCTGGCATCCTAGAAGTTTTATCTGCAGTCTAAGTAAATCTCTAACAAAAAGAAATCTATTTTCCTTACTAGGTTCCTGTGAATAAAATATTCCTAAGAAGGGGCATGGTTGTGTAATGTGTCTGTTAGGGATCATGCCAAGTCCCCACTGGGGAAGGCAAATACTAAATGGTTTAGTGTCGTCCCAGAGTGGTAGTTATTTGAAGGGCTCCAGTGCTGAGATTTACAGGCAGAATGGTTGCCCTGTACCTTGCAGCACTGGCAGACACAGTGTTGTAGTAGTCTGAACCTTCCTTTGGAAATATGAAAACCTAGAGATGAGGGCAGTAAAAAAGAGGAAGAGGATTAGAGTATTGCATAGAGGCCCACTATGGCTAACAGGAATTGAATTTGAGTCGGTCCCTAAAAAGTCAGTAACTTTCTACTTAGAATCAGGTTCCTAAGATTATCAGAAGAATCTAGGGTAATACAATAGGCTATGATTGTGCCATGTACAAAAGAAGAGCTGGTCAAGGTCTCAGTTAGGAAAGCCCTTTCTTATGTGGATAAGCAAACTAAAAGAGCAGTTTCTGTCAAATTACTATAGAATTCAGCCCTAGCAAGGGAGTGAAATAACCTGATTTATCAGATTTTATAGCACACCAAAAAAAAAAAAAACAACCAAATCCTTTTTAAGCAATCCATTTGAAGTCTTGATTCCAGATGATTTCTGAGGAAGCAAATGGTAGAATTGGGAAACTAAGGTGGCAAAGCTAAGTGTCTTAGAACACTGAACTTTCTCTTCGGGTGGCAGGTGTGCACTGGGGCTATGAAGAGACCAAGACTTATCTTGCAATTCTCAGTGAGACTCAGTTTTATGAAGCCCTCCGGAACTGTCATCGTAATAGCCAATTATATGGGGCAGTGGCTGAGCGGTTATGGGAATATGGTTTCCTTAGGACACCGGAACAGTGTCGGACTAAATTTAAAAGCCTCCAAACCAGCTATCGGAAAGTCAAGAGTGGCCATGCCCCTGAGACCTGCCCCTTCTTTGAGGAGATGGATGCCTTGGTGAGTGCTCGGGTTGCTGTCCCACCTAGTGATGAACTGGAGGAGGAAGCAGTACCTCGCCCTGTCTTGGGGGCCAGTGATGGTGAAACAGAAGAGCAAGACCAGGAGGGCTGGCAGCAGGGAGAGGCAGCTGAGGAGACCTCAGCCACAGCAGAAGACTCTGAGGGTGAAGAAGTGAGTGCTGAGGAGGCACCTCAGAGTTCCAGGAGCCCTGGGGCCCCAGTCCTGTTCCAAAGCCCAAGGGGTAAGATAAACTTGATTCTTGGGGCCTGGATGTACAGAAAAGGCAATTATGATACAGAGGAAAAAGCATCAAGCTAGGTTCCAAGAGACTTGGGTTCAACTCCCGGCTCTTCTGACTTAGTTTGTGTACACTTTCACTCTTACCTCTGACTCTAATCTTTTAAAATAATCAGAACCAAAAAGCTCTCCCTAACTCACAGAGCTTCAGGGCAGTGGTAAATGTTCCCCAGTACATTATGATTACTTGAAAGACAGCATCATCTTGAGGAATTCAGGCCACAGAGGCTGGGAAATAGTAGCCAAGTTCTTTAATCTATTGCCACCTCTGTGTGGGCTGGCAGGCTGCCGTCAGGCAATGAAAGGAGACTCTAATATCTCTTCGTGGACATCACGTTTGTTCATCTCAGGTGTGTCCTAGCATGAAGATGGTTTTTAAAGTTCACTGCCATCTAAGTGTTTTCTTCCATCAGCTTGTTGGCCTTCCCTGTCTTGCACCCACCTCCTCTTTCAGTGAGATTCTCACTGAATGTAATATTTACATATAGTCCCTGGAACCTCCCCCATGATAGAAGAGATAAAAAAAATAGGGACTAGGTTGTGCTTAAGTTTAGCATAAACCATTAATCTGGTCAGAACTAGACAAACCTTTATTAGTTAAGAATCCCAGGCTGGAGCATTCCAGCTACAAAACTTCAAGAGTCTAGACATCAGTATGTTCTGTACAAGATGCTTGAATAGTTTTGTACATTCTGTGTATGAATGGTGCTAAGAACTGAGCTGGATTTAAATAGTGTGAAGCTAAAGTATTCTGGCAACTAATCTTTCTCCCACTTTAATGTGTTCTAAAAAGCTGATTAGCCGAATGCTTGGGTGATTTTTAAACACTAACGTGATTTTTTTCCCCCTAAATTTAAATTTTTTTTAAAGTTTAACTGTTGGGATGCCCTTTTATTAGATTATAATCTTCTTAAGGACAGAGATTATGATGCTTTTATATGTATCTCTAGTTCATTGTACATAGTAGGTCCTTTTCATGTTAAGTTGAATTAGAATGCATGAATTTCTGAGTATTCTTCTATCCCCTCCTTGTTCCTAGCATGCCATTAGGTACCACCTCAAGGGAAAGGAACCTATGTATCCCTTTCTGGATACAGGAAGAATGTACCTGGGAAGAGAAAAGGTTTGGGGATTTGTGATCATCAGATATTGAGCTTCTGTGGAAGCTCTGGTACTAAACAAAAGTCAGGGAGGCTCTTTGTTTCTGGCAATAATTGACATTTCCCCAACAGTCACTGCTATTCCCAGACCCAGTGAGGTTGCCTTATTACAGTAAAAAGAGTTATAGATCTCAAGTTTTTACAATGCCTCCCCACCCCCACCCCCATTCCTGCAAAATAGTGCAATGAGAAGCCAATGAGTTTCCCTAAAAGAGAAAAAAAATTCTAATGCCTATGCGAGTTGAAATTCAGTTGGGAGAGCCAACTCCTAAATTAATTTTGTTAATTTAGTTTTAACTTTTGCTTCTCTCTGGTTTTCTTATACTGACTTGAAGAACTGAGGGAATGGATGACTTCTGGAATTCTATTCATTCTTTCAGGTTTTGAAGCTGGATTTGAGAACAAGCAGAACACAAAACGGGATATTTCTGAGGAAGTAGAACTGCACAGGACATTACTTGCAAGGTCTGAAAGGAAAATTCCCCATCATTTTAATCAGGGAAAAGACAATGACAGTAATTACAGGACAGGAAGGCAATGGACAAAGTCCCCAGTGGAAAAAAGAGGAAAACTGATACCCCCAGAAAGAAGCTTAGGAAAAATCCTAAGTCATCAAAAACCTTACTTGGGAGAAAGACCCTATAAATATCTTAGATATGGAAAAAGCTTTGGTCCAAATTCACACCTTCTCATGCATCAGATACCCCACCAGATAGAGAATCCATATAAATGTGGAGACTGTGGGAAAAGTTTTAGTCGCAGTGCACGTCTCATTAGACATCGGAGGATACACACTGGTGAAAAGCCTTATAAGTGTCTTGACTGTGGAAAAAGTTTCCGTGATAGTTCAAACTTCATCACTCATAGGAGGATTCACACAGGAGAAAAACCCTATCAATGTGGTGAGTGTGGAAAACGATTCAATCAGAGTTCAAGCCTTATCATACATCAGAGAACCCACACTGGAGAAAAACCCTATCAGTGTGAAGAATGTGGGAAAAGTTTTAATAATAGTTCTCACTTTAGTGCACACAGGCGAATCCACACAGGTGAAAGACCCCATGTGTGTCCTGATTGTGGGAAAAGCTTCAGTAAAAGCTCTGACTTAAGGGCACATCACAGAACCCACACAGGAGAGAAGCCCTATGGATGTCATGAATGTGGGAAATGTTTCAGCAAAAGTTCAGCCCTTAATAAACACCGAGAAATCCACACGAGAGAAAAGCTTCTATCACAGTCGGAACCTAAGTAAAAACCTGAGAATCAGCAAACAGCCTTTATAAACATATTATTTGGGAAAACATCTTCTGAGATCCCATCTCCAATGCCCACTTGGCTTAGGAAATTACCTTTAGGATTTACACCACTGTGGTGCTCCTTACCATAGTCTTCACAATGCCAAGGCAATAAGATCTAAGGAACGAAGGTCAGAAGATCTAGATGCTATCCTAGGTTCTGCTTCTGACTTGACAAAGTTCCTTGTCCCCTCTCAGTGCCTATGTCATTCCTTCAATAAAAGGAGAGGATCCTGTGAGTTAAAGTTATACCTGTCATTGCTCATCCTGTCTTTTTGCTACATCTCTGACTGGAAACATTTCAGCAGCGTCACAGGGGAAAGATGTTATGGATTTATCTCATGATTCCAGGTTTTCTCCCCTCACAAAACAAGGGAAATACTGAAAGGAATGGAATGACTTTAGTTCATGTAAACCAGTACTCAGAATGATGTGATTGAATTTTAGTTCCCCACCTCTCCTTTACCCTTAATGAAGATGAGTTTAGTGTCCCTCTTGATCATGTCTTATGAATTGTCTTGTTAAGAATCTAGGTGTCGTTTATGGGGAAGCTGTTACAAACTCTGTAAAAAGTGCTAGCCCTGGATGGCTATTCCTTAGTTTCCTTCAACCCTCAGATGGTTCTGAGTAGAAAGAATTCCTGTACTTATAGTATCAAGTTTTCTTACTTCCCTTCTGTCCCATCTCATCTGTATTTCAACTGTTCCTTGTAGCCCCAAAGAGCAAGCCAACTGGACAGAGGGTGGATAGAATGGGGCATCAGTAGGGACTTTTCATTTTCCTGGTGTTCAGTTCCACTAGTACAGTATTATGCACCCTGTGGGTGCTAAACACTTCTTGACAAACAAGTGGAAGACATTTACTGTGGTACTATTTACTGGGAACAGAGTCCACCAGTGCCAATAGCGCTCAAGCCTGATTAAAGATAAATTATCTTTACTAGGTTGGTGGGGTTGCCAATCTATATTCAGTATTTTAAAAAATGTACATGGGATATGGCACACTTAAGAATAAGTGTGTTTACTGTTGCTTACCAAATAGTATTAACTGCCCTAGTGTGCATAATACTGTGGTGGGCCAGATATAAAATGAGGTAAACAGATTTGGCCTTATCCTTTAGGAGCCTGTGGCAGATACTAAACCGTTTAGGAAATAAAACTAGAAAGTTATGTATTACAAGTTTGGTGCACTGCATTGCAATGTCAGGAAGGGTGCTGGGAAGTACTGATTCCATTTAGTGAGTTAACAGTCTTTTGAGGGGAATAGAAGAGGGAAAAAATCGCAAAGTAGAAGCAGTTCATAAAAAGGTAGAGTTTTGTAAATGGAAAAGGTATAAAAACTGGGAAGCAGTGTGTTTGGTATGGGTAGAGCAAAGGAAATTGGTTGGGCTGTAAGGAATGATTCAGTTGTCAGGGGTACTTAGAACCAGAACATAAACTGTAGCAGAAGAAAAGGAATGACCTTAAACAATACTTAAAGGTGTGCCAGAAGCAGAGAAACCAGAGGTGCAACAATCAATTATCTGGAATATCACTGGGGATGGAAGATGGCTTCCAGTATAAAGAAAGAATGATCCTATTTGAGCCAAGAAATCAGAAGATAAGAGTTGATTCTAAGATACCTTAGTGGGCGGGAGAAGATACCTGACTGATATTAACTGAGAAGGAATTATTATTATAGGGGGCTGAGGGTGGTAGAGGGTGTTTATTGGAAAGATAAGCAGCTTGTCTTCCTCACACTTGGTATTAAGATGATACATTCAATTAATTGACCCACAGTTGGAGTCAGAAAATTGACTAGTAAGTGAGACTACTGTAGAGAGTTGATAGATGAAGATATTATTTGATTTAGAAGGCTCTGATGGAGGAATACCAGGAGTCCAGAACACACTTATTAGGAATCAGAATACTACCCCCTTCACCCCCCGCCCCAGATATCGAATAAGCAGTAAAAGGTATAAGAAAGTCAGTCTAAAACTGCCTTAAAGCTAAGCTCTGTGATGGTATTTGAGTGTGTGATCAATAATATAAAAATAAGTTTACTGTGTTTAGCATATTCATGTATAGTCTGGTGGAAAAATCATGGGAATGGGGTACAGAAAGACATGAATTCTAGTCTCTGCAGTCTTATGTTGTAAGCCAAACTGCCTCATTTCCCCTATCTGTAAAACAGAATCATGTTTACACCTTAAGCTGCCTCTCAGGGATGCCAAGTGAATAAATGAGATGATGTCTATAACATGCTTGCAGTTCTTCAAAAAGGAAGTGCTAGAGAAATATTTGATTATGTTGTCATTGGGATGTGAACACCATAACAACTTGTGTTTGTGGCTCCCCTGGAATCATTAGTTTACTCCCATCTACTGAATCATTATGTCCTTGGGAGAAATGTAGCAATAGGTTTGTCAAGTGGGATTACTGTAAACTTAAGAAAAATCATTATTACAAGCCTGCTAGGTTTAGCATCTACCTTTGTATTTATGAAGTGAGGACCTAGGATAATTATGAGAACCAGACATATTTTCTCAGAATTAAGGAGTGGTATTGCTACCCTGCGGTTGGCAAAAATAAACAAAAGGAACAGGGCAAAAGTAAAAATGCCTTGCTTGGATGGGGATAAATCTCAGGCTACTCTCAGTCCCTTCTAAACTCCTTTGTTTAATTCTATTTGTGGATAAAAGCAATAAGAAACATCAACATTGAATATAAAAACTAAGAGATGTTTAGCAAGGGGAAAAGCAGTATAGAGATTACTGTACTACACATTTCTTCCTTTTTAAATAATGTTAAAGAAGTTCTGAAGGGAAAAGGTTATAGTAGCAAACAAAAGGCCAGAATGGATCAGCATCATCATTCCCTTTGGCAAAAACTTGCTGGTCACTTCTCTACCTCCTGTCAGTCTCAGTCCCTCTCTTCTGACTTTTCCCTCTTCATTCTGCTACCAATTTTTTTTTTTTTTGCTTTTTGGAGGGCAGTTGGGGTTAAGTAACTTGCCCAAGGTCACACAGCTAGTTTTGTGTGTGTGTGTGTGTTGTGTGTTTGTTAAGTGTCTGAGGCCAGATCCGAACTCAGGTCCTCCTGACTCCAGGAACAGCACTCTACTCACTGTGCCACCTAGCCGCCCCCTGCTACCAATATTTTATCCTCTCATTTTGAGTTCCTTTTTTTTTTACCACATAACCATCAGAATTATTCTAACAAATTAAAGTACAAAAAACCCAAACAATGAAGTGAAGAAAAAAAAAACACCAAACCTTAATTTTAAAAAGTTGCATTTAACTTTTCTTTGTATGTATCTGACTGTTACTATTTCTTACATTGTACACTCTTTGCAGGGACTATGTTTAAATTTTGTATAGCCCTAGTACTGTGCCATTTGAATTTAGGCATATAATAAATTTTTAAAAATTATTTATTATGATACTGATGCAGAGAAGTGAGGGTTTGAGACTAACAGAGTTGTGAAGATCACCAAATGCCATCTCCCAACTCCCCCAACCACCATACCGTTGAATTTTTCCATTCCAGAATCCACACCAGACTCTCATCCACAGATAACCTGAAGATATCCAGGGATTTTTCTGTCTTGTGGTCTCAATATTTTATAATTTTGATTCTTCCCTATAGAGATTTTTTTTGTGTGTGATTTTGGACTTGTGATTTCACTAGTATGAGGAACTGACTGCCTTCTAGTAATGCATTGAAAATTTATCTATAATTTAGTCTTAGTTGCCTGGGCCCTAAGATTGAATGACTGGCCTAGTTTTACAGGCAGTATGTATGAAGAGGCAGGACTTGAACCTAGGTCTCCCTGAAAGACCAGCCCTTTAAACAAGGTTATGCTTTCTGACTTGTGAGTAAGCATTCTACTACAAGCCAATCTCAAGCTACTCCCTTGAAGGGTCCTGAGTAAAGTCTGGATTATCTGTGCTTGGATGGGGAGGGAAGAATCAACAATTTACAGATTACACCTAAACTTCATCTTAACCCTTGCTTTTACCGCTCCCCCTCCTGCCTTCCCCCCAAATCCGTTAGATTGTTCAAGAATAACGTGAACTAGGTTTTTTTTTTTTCTGTGCAAGGGGAGAGAGGTACATATAGCCAAAATAGCCAAAACCTCACAAACATGTTAATAAACCACAAAGTAAAACTCTATATGATGGTTTCTGATTTTCTTCCACTCTCTTCCTACTTTCCCCATGAGTCTGTCTAAGAAATAGAACATTTTCAAGACTATAGGAGTTGGGAGCATTACACTAGCCCTACAGGACAGACCAGACAGACCAATATGACACCAAAACAGTTCTCAACACAGGCGGTCTCTGACTGTCAGAAGGCCCAGACTATTCCCTAGAGAGAGAAGGATGGATGAGATGGGATTGCCAAACTGATGTATTTCAACCAACTACTACAGGTTTTCCTTGCTTTAAGAAAAATCCAGTATTACATGTACGTCCAGAATGATGCAAACAGATAAAAACAAACTTGGTGGGTAATTCAGTAGGCTTCCTTGAAATAGCAAGCTCATCAAATAAATTTTAATTATGATTCAATTTATTCACCTACTGTTTTGGGAAACACCATTAAGGAAACCAGTGTACATAAGCACTCATATCCTTGTCTGTACGGCTTAGTGACATCTCATCTGCTTTTTAGATTTTTTTTCCTTTGGCTTCATGACCACATATCTCAGCCCTCAAAGAGGTCAGACTTTTTATAAACTGTTAGGAAAAAATGAGTGGATAATAGTGGCTACAAGGAAGCATCAAGAATAAGATAGAGTAGGGGCGGCCAGGTGGCTCAGCGAGTAAGAGCACTGGCTCCAGTGTTGGGATGACCTGGATCAAATCCGGGCTCAGATACTCAGCACCACACCCAGAAATAACTGGCCGTGTAACCTTGAGCAAGTTACTTAACCCCTATTGCTTTAAAAAAAAAAAAAAAGAATAAGATAGAGTAATGATCCTTAAGAAATTATGGCTAAATCTGGTCGTGGCTTTGTACACCAGATATGAAGTTAACAACTCTGATCTGAGCAGAATAGAATGGAGCACTGGGCCTAATGGCAGTTGCACTCAGGCCCACCCTGTGCCCCTTGACCTTTTCTCATTAGTCACGGCTCATACATGCTATTATCTAGGCTCTAGAAAATAGGGAATAGCAATCACTATGTGCCAGTATCACTAAATAAATCTGGGAGGTTTGAGATACTGGAGAAAGAAGGGTAGCGCATGGCTGTTGTTTATGTAGAATCAGGTAGCTCTTTTCATATGCCAAATTATAGTGGGATTTCTAGAGAGCAAAACAAGTATGCCTCTATCCTATCCTACTTGGTTACTTCTTCCTCCCATTTAACAGTTTTTATTAGTTTGGTTCCCATCTCTTTTTTTTTTGTTTTTTGGAGGGGAGAAGGCAGGGCAATTGGGGTTAAATGACTTGCCCAAGGTCACATGGCTAGGAAGCGTTAAGTGTCTGAGGCTGGATTTGAACTCAAGTCCTCCTGACTCCAGGACCAGTGCTCTATTCACTGAGCCACCTAACCGCCCCATTTGGTCCCATGTCTTGTTGAAGTAGTTATGCATTTATTTGTTTTACAGTGGTTTCTTTTCTGAGAATGTGAGGGCTTAGAAGAAGGCAGAACTAGAGGATCCTAGGTAGTACCATTATTATTACAGGGATCAATTCAGGCTGAGGGAAAGAAATGGATAACTG
Source organism: Petaurus breviceps papuanus (assembly GCF_028583685.1). Classification (NCBI taxonomy): domain Eukaryota; kingdom Metazoa; phylum Chordata; class Mammalia; order Diprotodontia; family Petauridae; genus Petaurus; species Petaurus breviceps. The sequence continues at coordinate 6,646,871 of NW_027186492.1, read as the reverse complement.
TTAATGAGTCTTAAAGCCTTAAGGTAGTCCAAGTGGGCAAAAGAGATCTACATTTTTTAATGCTAGTGGGATATTTGGGGAGTGAATGAAAGGAAAAAGAAGGATTTCTCTAAAGCCTTATGATTACTAGGTAGGCATTGGAGAATATAGCTTGTGGTACAAGTTACTGACTAGATTAGTTCCCTTTCCTATAACCTCTTGGAGGGGGTATGGATAGGGGGTGGTGATTATTAGCAGCAGATAAACCAGAGATCAGCCAGGTAAGGCTTCTGCAGCTATCAATAAGCTGTAATATACTGCTGATTTAGATTCTCAGAGGATTTCCTAATCACTGATGCAAGGCAGGTGGTAGGACTGCAAAATGGTCCAAATGGAGGCTAAGGACCTTGACTTCCTACAGAATCTCCCTTTCTATCTCTAAAATTAATAATGTAACAATTTTGATTTCATATTATTCCATTTCTTCCTTAATTCAGATTTGGTGCTGCTGGAAGCAAAAATATAATTGATGGATTCATAGGAGAGGTCCCACATCTGTGTCTGGGTCAAATCGAATGTCTCAGCAGCTAGCTGGTACTCCTGAGAAAGGCGTGTTGCAAAAACACCCTTATCATCAGTCTGCCGATATAAACCAAGAAAGGTTCAGAATTAGAGTTTTAAGAAAATGAGGAAATGACTATGCCCCTTTAACATGTGATCAATTTTCCTATGGTAGCATCAAGATGTTTCTTGTTTTCCCTCTATATAACATATGTTTATACAGGGCTTACATTTTCTGGTTCCCAGAACCACTGAATCCCAAAGCCCTCTTTTCATACCCACCTATGGGAAGATAAAAGACAGGTAGGTAGTATGGTAATTGTGGGAAAGAACACTGAACTAGGAATCAGGTCTTGGGTTCTATCTAGTCCTAAGTTTAAGTGATCCGTGGCAAGTCATTTAATCTTTTAGACTCACAAGCAGTAAGCTGTCCTAGCACTTTATAAAATGTGACAGGAAGTACAAATGTCAAGTGTTATTATCATTAATGATTAATGATATTTATAGGGCCCTTTGAGACCCTAGTGAAAAGGATCACTGTAAATCTTTTATTACCATGAAACTATACTAGTTGCAAAACTGAGCCCATCATTTAAACTAACCTGAAATTTCAGCTTTGAAATAATATTTTCAGTTGCCCTTTTTAGGTGAGACACTTTTGTGTCTGCTGGAGCTATAAATTATGGTGCAGAAATAAATATTCATCATAGTTGTGTGTAGCACTACTACTCCCTGGGGCCTCCCTGGATTAGGGGTAGAACAGTGGAAGAATAGTGCATTTTTCACTTATAATTCTCTACTATCTTTCCCAAGTTAGTTGCTTCCCTGGTTCTTTTCTGTGAAGCCAAAAGCTATTCACCCTGGTCTTATGCAATTCTTCCTGCCAGACCAACCACTCAACCAATTGCTTAAGCAATACTGTGAGGCATCCAAGTTAGGTAATTCAGTTATTAATGAATGCTATCCTTGGTTAACTACAAAAGCAGAAGAAAAAAGAGATCAAAATATTTTAAGCAAAGCATCTTACTTACACAAATTACAGAAGGATGGGCTATGCCGTACCAGAATCCAAAGTGATGCTGATCATAGGAAGGTACTGTCTGACTTTTGATGTTTGAAGTTAAACAGAGTTCTAAGTGAAAATAAAATAACAACAAGAAACCAAACACTAAGTTAAAACCACAGAAAGGAAGTCAATCTACACTATGTTCTATAGGAAGATTAACCAAATATTTTTACATAAACCTTTCATAATTTTAAAAATTTTGTTTAGTAAACACAATTAGGTACATTTATAGTCCACTAGTGGAACAAAACTCTTCTATTACTATGTCAAATGGTAGCAAATTATAATAAAATAATTAACATTACTTTCCCACTTTCTCCCCTCCCCCCAAATTCACATCCATAGATGGAAACCCATTCCATGTGGGGTTTCCTCTTCCCTTACCAGACACAGGGTCAGCATTATAATGTATAACAGTATAGGGAATGGTCTTGGCAGCCCAGCAGATGTGGTGGGGGTTGTGGGGGTGGGGAGGGGGAGATTCTTTTAGGCTGAGGCATCCAGCCTAATCCCAGCCTTATTGCAGAAGCTCAGATGAAGCCTTGAAAATACAGCACTGAGTGGAAACTGCAACATAAGGAGACCAGGACAGAATCAGGTTAAGCAAAGCTCTGAACTTTTTCTGTGGTCCTACAGGAAACCTGCATTTATTTATTCATACATACATTCACCGACTTTTTAAGCAAAGTAAGTAAATTCTAAGGCTAATTTATAATATTACCAAATTTCTATCACAAAATATTAAACTTTACCTGGTGAAATATTTATGGACTTGGCTCTGTGCGTCATGTTGAGAAATTTATCAAAATAGAAACAAAAGTCTATTTCACCTACCTGCCAGGCTTATGTACAAATGACCACTTTGAGAATCCTTATTTCCCAACGTGGGCTCCTTAAGAGCAGGGCCTGTCTTTTGCCTTTCTTTGTACAGCTACTGTTTAGCACAATGCCTGGCACATAGTAGGCACTTAATAAATGGATACTGAATGAATGACTATCCTTATTTATAAGCAAAGGGAAGCTGAGAGCACTCTGGTGAACCCCAGGTAAGCATATTCTCTACCTGTGTACACAGGTCCAGGCCACACCACACTGCTCTAGGATAGGTTTACATCTTGCCAATCCTTCCTTTACTGAGGCAGGTTCTAGGGAGTTGGGAAGTTGGGGGTGGAAAGACTCCCTCCATGTGTTAAAAGATATCTACAATTCGGTTTTTTTTTTAAAGCAATAGGGGTTAAGTAACTTGCTCAAGGTTACACGGCCAGTTATTTCTGGGTGTGATGCTGAGTATCGGAGCCCAGATTTGATCCCCAGGTCATCCCGACACTGGAGCCGGTGCTCTTACTCGCTGAGCCACCTGGCCACCCCTTACAATTTGTTTTTGTCCAAATAACTCCCAGAATCTGGAAAAAAGAGAAGCATGCATTGACTAGCAGACACCTGAAACATGTGTGACTTTTCCTGAATTTGTAGGTTTTTAAATAAATATTGCATTTTTTCCTAACAAATGCATTTTTTTGTTCACTCATTTCAGTCATGTTCAGCTCTTCATGACCCCATTTGGGGTTTTCTTGGCAAAGATACTGTAGTGATTTGCCATTTCCTTCTCCAGATCATTTTACAGATGAGAAAACTGAGGCAAACATGGTTAAGTGACTTGCCCAGGGTCACATAGCTAATAAGTGTCTGAAGCCAGATCTGATCTCAGGAAGATGAATCTTCCTGTCTCCAGACCTGGTACAATCTAGCTGCATCCAATAAATGTCATTACAAGCTTTTATTTTACAACAGCATTAAATCAGTCATTATTTTTATCTTTTGTTTTCTAAGTGTTGCCTTGGAGTGGTGCCTTCCAAAAAATATAGTTTACAAACTGTGGAAGGGTTCTCGGTGATCTGGACCTCACCTAGTGGTATACGGTGCTGTTTAACAAACTCCACCAGATCCAGTGAACCTCCTACACACGAACTGAGAAATGTCCCATGTCCAATTCTGTCAGGAGGCAACCCCAGGAGAGCTTGGGTCTCTTCTTCTTGGTTTGGAATCTAAAAATGATACATACAAATAAACAAAAGCCTGATTCAGTGGTTATTGGCTTCTTTTTCTGGATCTATCCTTGAGAACTATGTGGCTCTGAGCTGCTGATGCACAGCAGGAATTCACGCTTCACGGTACTTTCTTCTGATGAATCTTTTTCACTCTCCTTCCCCTTCCTTTTTACTCACTGCACTAGATTCCTCTAGACCTCATTTCATTAGTGTTTTGTTTTGGCAATGTTAGCTGTGTCCCACAGTCATAGTTAGAGTTACAAAAGTATCTCCACTCAAGGCTGCTGTTTTTATTTTTAGAAAGTCCAGGTTAATATTAAAATGTTTTAAATGTTTTATAAGCAATGGAAAAAAGTAAGGATAAAAATAGGAATCTCAAAGGTTTAAGGGAGTGGGGAAAGAAGTGTATACATGGACTAGAGATAACTCAGGGAGAGGAATACATTCTTCTATTATGTCCAAAGACTTCTACAAGTCTTTGTAGTTTAAACTTAGTCAAGCTGCTTACCCTTGACACTGGGCAAAAAAAGATTTTTTTTTTCAAAAAAAGAACCTGATAGTTCACACAAAATAGTAAACTGGAAACTTAGACAACAAAATTCTTAGGCCTACCAATGGATTTTTGACAGTGGCCCAATAGCATCTCAATTACCTTAGTTTTTCTATCTGTAAAATGGGGAGTAGTCCCTGCCTACCTTACACTTATATCACTGGAAAAAAAAGAATGGGTTTCTTAACCAAATGTATATTACTTGAGGATGAAAATCAGTCTTTGCTATTCAAGTTTTGTGAGTATACATTATTTAGAGCTGTAACTAGTCATTCAGGGGGAGGAATGGGACAGATGGGGAGGGAAGACTGGCAGTATGGACAACTAGAAAGACCTGGAGGTGCTAGAGGAAAAATGGACCTGAACCCTCCCCTCTGGTTAATTTTCATCCTGTCGGTGCTTTGGGCCAACCATATACCAAGTATAGTCTTGCCACTGCCAGATGTTTGCCAACTGAGAAGTGACTCCTCATCTCCTTGCTTGCCACATATATGATTAAATAGTCTTTTTCCTGGTTCCCTCCCACTTCCATGTCACTTCAAATACCTCTTGTGAAATACACACTGAAATGTCATGCCCTAGGCCAAGTGAGACTAATATGTTTTGTTTTGTCCTCAGCACAGGGACAATCAATGCTTTCAATAACAAAGATGATTGGAAATTCTTGTTTATCTTCCTAATTCTGGCAAGATGTTGATATTAGGTTGTTCTGAATACTATGATGATGAATTGGAATGTGACTGAACAATGATCTTTAAAACCCAAAATATTAACCCTGCCAGAAAGGAAAAAGTCATATATAAATTGCAACAGTTTGTATTAATTTACATCTCCCCTAAAGTCTACCTTTCCCCTTTCAAAATAATTTTCACAACTGAAATTTCCTTCCAACCATTTCCTGATTATTTCTAATTTTATACTTTCCCCACGTGATAGTGGAAAAAGGATTATTCTTCTTTGAGACTATTACTATTTTACCTCTGAAAGATGCAATGCCAGTTTCAGACCTGCTTTTTTTGCTTCCAAAAGAGGTTCCAAAAAGTCTTTCCCATGTCCTGCCTTAAAGAGAAAAGTTAAAATAAGGTTACATAAGACATGAATAAACTGGGGAAATTAGTTCTGTTCTTTGATAAACCTTCTAACACGCTGGGAGGAGACACTAGTCAAGATTAGGTAAGTGCAACATTGGTTACTAACAGTGATCTTCGAGTACTAAGTGAGATGCAGACAATCTCTTAAAGGAGCTTTAAGCTGAAAGTGACTTCAGAGATGATCACATCCTCTATTCTAGAATCTCTACTCTTATACTCTTGCTACTCATGATTTGCTAAATCCTAACCCTCAATTACTGATGTGCTGCTGAACAGTGCTGTAGGATTTCACACAACTGACCTAACTGGGTTCAATATAAATTTATGTCAACTAATCTCTCCTTTTAATCTTCCTCAGCGCAACTGTTCCAAATCTCCTCCTCCTCAAGCTGCTCACACTACCCTCGCCCTACAACCTTTCAACAGAAGACCCCACCTCTTACTTCACTGGGAGAGGTCATTTGCTGTGAGCTCACTACTCTCTCTTCCTCTACCCCTCAAAACCCCCTTGACATCATCCCGCATTAACACTTTCTGTACCACAATATATTGAAGAGGTGGCCCTTCTCATCAAGGCCAATCCTTGTACCCTTGATCCTATCCCTTTCTATCTCTGACAGATGTCATGTTAAGGAATTGATCCCTCTAATGGGACCTCTCAAGGCAGGGGCAGTTTTACATCTAATCTCAGAAGGAAGTAGTTTGGGGTGGCTAGGTGGTACAGTGAGTAGAGCACCAGCCCTGGAGTCAGGAGGACCTGAGTTCAAATCTGGCCTCAGATACTTAACACAAAAATTAGCCGTATGACCTTGGGCAAGTCACTTAACCCCAACTGCCCTCCCCCCACCAAAAAGGAGGTAGTTTTAGAAACTGAGACCTTTGCCCCTTACCTGAAGAGATTTTGGGTCGCATTTGTTTGAGGGGGGATGATGGGGTGCTTGTGCTCAAGCCCCTGCCCTAAGATTACATATTATTTATTGTTTTGTCATTTTTCAAATGATTGTATAAGTCTCATGATATATTTATTTTGTGTTATTCCTTTTATGTTATCATGGGAATTATATTGATGCAAGTTGCCCCTAAAAGCCCTTTTGGCCTATATAATGGATTTGTAAGATCTTGGGGCTGAAAGTAATGTTAACAGAATATAAGGTCTTGCTTAGAATATAAACTTGCTTAGGGGAGACTTGTTTTTCAGGAAGGCCCACACCTTTAATTACTTTGTAATTAGGCAGTGGGTCATGAGGGTTGTGATGCCCTCTGACCCTGAGTGTGTGTGTTTTGCTTTGGGGCTCACTCATTGGAAAAGTGTTCTTGTGATATGACCACATGAGACTCTGGATAGCCATTAAGTAGCCCCCGGCTTTGAATACCCCAGATGCTGGTGCTTCTCTCTCTGGTAACTCTGTATGTATTGCCTTGGTCAGATAGTTGGATCGGTCTCTTCATCTGTGCTAATTTCTCAGACAGAAGCCCTGTCTGTTGGTCTTTATTTCTCTGCTTGTATTTTCTCTATTTTCTTTGTTTGGATTTCTCTGAAATTCAGGGTGCTGATTTTGCTCCTGGACTAATGTATGTAATTTAAAAAGACTGTTGACCCCTTGAATGGCTATCTTCCCTAGTAAAGCAGATCTAAGAACTTGTGCTAGCAGACATCCTGGGTATGCCAGTGTGCTTACCACTACAACAGACTAGCCCTGTAATCACCTCCCACACCTCTAACCTGCCATCTCTCCCTATTCACTAGTTCCCTCCCTGCTTCTCATAAATATGCCTTCTCTCCTATATCCTTAATATATACCTCCTCTAGACTCTGCCATCTCTACAGGATCCTAAATCTCTTCCCTCTCACAGCCAAACTCTTAAGAAAAGCTCTCTATACCCCATCATTGCCTCTCTCCTCTCACTACTTAATCTCTTGCAACCTGGTTTCTAACCTCACCAATGAGATGAAACATTGCTCCCTCCAAATTTATCAGTGATCTCTTAATTGTAAAATCTAGTTGCCTTTTCACAGTCCTGATAATTCTTAACATCTCTACAATTTTTAATAACGTTGACCACCCTCTCCTCCTGGATATACGCCTTAGATTTTTATGACACTATTGTCTCTTGGTTCTCTTCCAGTTTGGTCACTCTTCAGTCACTTCTTGATCATTTTACAGGTCTACCCCCCAACTGTGGGTGTATTCCAAAGTTCTGTCATGGGTCCACTTCTATTTTCTCTGTTTACTTTCTATTTTGGTTACCTCATTGGCTCCTATGACTTCAATAATCACCTCTATGCAGGTAACTTCCAGACTCCAATCTATAACTCTAGTCTTTCTTATGAGGTCCAGTTCCACAACACCATTTCCAAATGTAGGCATGTCAAACTCAATATATAAGAAAATAGACTTTCTCTTCCCAATTTTTTTATTGAAGACATTACCATTCTTTAGTCAACTAGGCTGGCAATCTGAGTCATCAAACTCAAAGCTTTGTTTTTCAACACCCTTGAATCTAAATCAGTTGCCAAAACTTGTTGATTCTACTTCTACAACATCTTTCATATCTAACCCCATTTACCACTCCATCCTCACTAACCACAACTACCCTGAAGTCCTCAACACCTTTCATGTGGCTTGCAGCATTAGCCTCCTAAATGGTCTTCCTATCCTAAGTCTCTCTTTTCTCCAATCCATCTTCCACAGAGCTTCCCAAACGGTATTCCTAAAGCCCATGTCTGATGACATTATTCTTCTGCCCCCAAAGCTCCAGTGTCTTATATCTAGAATAAAATACAAACTTCTATCTGGCATTTAATATACTTCACAATCTAAATCCAGCTTACCCCTTTAAACTTACTACATAATTACTCCTTCACACTTTCCATGTTCCAGTCAAAAGAGCCTTTCATTTCCCAAACACAACATTCCTTCTCCTTCATCTATCTGTACCTCTGCAGAGGCTCCCCATGGTTGGAATCAAGGCCCTCATTCCCTCTACCGCTTAGAATCCCGAGCATCCTTCAAGCTCAGCCTGAGTGCCCCTCCCCGCCAATTATCTTTTCTGTTCACTTATATATGTATGTTATTTCCCCTGGCAAAATGCAAACACCTTGAGGGCAAGGACTTTTATTTTTGTGTCTGTACTCTCAGCATCTATCACAATTCTGGTACATAACAGATACTAAGTGCTTGTTGACTGATCTAATAAAATGCCTTCCTTTTATAAAAGAACTATGGTCCAACGAGGTTAAATCTTGTCCAAGGTAACTGAGTTCATGATAGAGCTAAGAGCATAACCATAACAATTCTGTCTCTTAGTTCAGTCCCTTCCACCATATAATACTAACGATAACTTTGGGATGCTGACCAGTCTTTGCCACAGAAGTGGAAAGTAGAATGACACCTACCAAACGAACTGCCTAAATTTTAAGACTCTTTGTAACTGCTCAAGTCATCCTTTTCTGCTAAATGGATGAATGAAGACAATAAGGGAACTTCTCAGATTCAGAGAGTCCATTGGTAGGAGGTGATGTCAGAGGACTTATAGAACTACTTCTTGGAGTAATCTAGTCAGTAGTATAAAATGTAGAACTCTTAAAAATTCTGATTATCTTGGTCACGTTTAGAAAATTAAATATTTACAGTGAGGTACTTTCAATTAAAATATCTTTCCCTGTAATAACAAAATAAGTGTAACTACATTTAGGAAAAACTTACAGAGGGGTCTCCGCTCAAGTCAAGGCCAAGGACAGTATCCTCAGAGGAAAGGATGAATTCTTCGGCAAGTTTAACAGTCTCTTTCGCTACTGATGGTCCACCTCTTCTGTCTATTGCTATTAAATATCTGTAATAAATAAATATCTGTAATACAGGGGAACAGTTGACAGTGAACAAATATACAGCCAAAGGGAGAAAGTGTGTGTGTGTGTGTGACAAATAATGACTTTAATCAAAGCAATGCTGATCCGGAAGAGACAAGAAACACAAAAGCCAATTATATTCTAGAAATACTTATTACACAACATGTCACAATATGTTCAATGCTCCTCTTGGGGAATGAGTTCATTATCTTATTTTTAAAAAAAGTTTTATTGAAGCTTTTTACTACTACATGACAGTCATTCCCATAGATGTCCAACACACATACCTGACCTTCCTTTGTAAGAAAGAAAAACTTCTTAAGTAACATTTTATACCCATATTTGCCCAGCCCTTTTTTAAGAAGAGGAAACTATGCTTCATTATGTCTTTTCCTGGAGCAATGACACAATTCAGTTTCTGTTTAGTGTCTGTTTTACTTACATCAGTATTGTAATTTTGTAAGTGGTTCTAGTTCTGCTTACTTCATTCTGAATCAATTCATTTAAATCCTTTCCATTCTTCACATCTATCAATTTCTTACAGCACAATAATATACCATTATGTCCAAATACCAGTTTGTTTAGCCATTCCCCCACTGCATTTTGGTAGCACAAAAAGAAGAGGTCACCATTTTAACTTTATGTAGTAGATGGACACAATATCCCCATAGTCCATAAAAGGACACTCCCTGAGCTACATTGTTTCACTTGGAGGTGTGAGCTGAAGCATGAAAAAAAGGCAGAACCAGAGAACACACTAAGTAAGTCATCTACTCTAGCCCCCTCATTTTGCAAAAGGAAACTGAGGCCCAGAGGTGAAATGCCCATGTTCTGACAGGTAGTAGTGGCAGCGTCACCATTTGAACCCAGGTCCTCATTCAAAATACTGCACTTGCTCCACTGCCCCACATTGCCTCTAAGATCAAGGTTCTTTGATGCTGCTAACATTTAAAACAATTTCAAAATCTGTAGACAGAGAACAATATATTTCACTACTAAAAGGCAGATCAGAGTATTAAGCTACAACTAAGTCACTGATCGTTCCATTAAAAACCAATCACACCTGAGACTCGGCAGTAAAATGTCATGCTCTTGTTTTGTGTAGTAAAAGGTATGATGTTTCTTACCTCACCTCAATATCCAAATTTTCTTGTTTAGACTGTTTTATGCCTTCTAGAACAGCTTCCACATAGGACTTTTTGGTCATACCTGGGAAGGACATGTGCAAACACTCATGTGAACTTTAGCAAAATATTACCATAAGCAGAAACATTCCTGTGCAAACATTTTCATGTCAGAAAAAGAGGGAGAGATGAGCTAAAGCACTGTCCTTTTTAAAAAGTAACCTCTATTAAAATTTCAAGTATTTGCTTCTCTTCTTAGTAAGGAAAAGAAGACCCCAATCTCCCATACTCAAAGTCTATCCCCAGCAGCAAAAATTAACATTACTGGATACCCAAAGCTTTAACCTCTGGTTAGTTCTCCCTTAGTAGTCTGCTTTTGAATGTCCTCCCTGCACTAGAAAAAGCACCTAGATATGCTAATTAGCATCATTCCTCCTGTTCCTAAAAAGGAAAAGTTCAGTGTATATTTCAATATTTATTCTAAAGTTTAAAAATATAAATGAGGATTCTTCATCTCTTCCCTCCCCCACTAATTTCAACTACATGCTTCAACTGCAAAATATTCTTGGAAATAATTTCAAAACAATTACCCATCAAAACTTTACTGGTATGTAAATTTCAATAGCAAAGTTGATAGTAATGGAAATTCTTTAGCTTGTCATTTTAGTTACATTTTAGTTATTTAGAAGTAGACATTTTAGTCTACTTCTGTAGAAGGGTACCCACACAACTCTGCAGACTACATCCAAATCATACATAGTCTCCGTGTGTGTGTGTGTGTGTATGCTAGTCATATTCCAAAAGTTATTAAAATATTTCACTTGATCTCAACTTAATTTTTACCTGCCAGGAATTTTTTTTTTAAAGCAATTGGGGTTAAGTAACTTGCTCAAGGTTACATGGCCAGGTGTTTCTGGGTGGGTGCTAAGTGTCTGAGCCTGGATTCAATCCCAGGTCATCCCGACTCTGGGGCTGGTGCATGCCAGGAAATTTTTCTATCATTAAAATTCATGAAAAATTAAACACATAAAAATCACTGTATTAAGTAAAAGGCAAGAAAAAGTCTTGCCCTGAAGGAGCTTTTCAAATTGACAAATGCAATAAAACATGTATGTGTATCATACACATATATACACATACACACATGCATATACATATATATACACACACATACATACATGCATATACATACACACATAATTTGGGGGGGGTTCAGAAAACAGGAAAAAGGTGTCATAATGGAGGAGGCACAAAAGAAGCTAAGGTTTCTAAATGGCAGAGGCAAGAGCAGTTATGAATTTCACTCATGTGGGGCAGTCTGGAAGGAATGGGTATAAATGACAGAATGCTAAGTTAGGTGATAGGTATTAAGCTGAAACACTGAGCATGTGAAAGGGAGAGGAAACAAGTCTGAAAGGTAGGTTTGTGCCACATGTTAGGGGGCTTTAAATGTCCCAGAGGCAATAAGGAGAGTGAAAGAGTAAGCTAGGCAAGCCCTAGCACTTCATAAGGTAAAATTCTGGCAGCTGTGTGGGGGAAGAAACTGTATGCAAGGAGTCCAATTAGGAGACTCCTGCAATATTCCCAGTAAGAGCTGATGGCTATTTAAAGGTGGGTGGTGAACCTATGAATAGAGAGACAGGGTAGATGCAAGAAAGCTTGTGGAGGGAGAATAGACAATACTCGGCAACTGCCTAGGTATGAGTCCAGATGATCCCAAGGCTGAAATCCTGGGTTACTCATTAGGGGTCACTAGAGGCAACAACATGGTTTCCATTTTGTTGCTACAAAGTACCATCTGGCTCCTCTGGTAGAAAAGTCTCATTTAGTGTCCTCTGCAATGGCCAAGGAACAGTATCACTTTCAGAAAGGCAATCAAGCTGAAGAGGCAAAACCACATGGAAGTACTCTTACCACATAGCATAAAAAAGAGCTATAAAAGAAGCAAAAAAGTAATAATTTAATTTTAAAGCCTTTTCTGCAGGGCTGTCTTTACTGTTTAGTCTTTTGTAGTCCTAAGGGGAAGTGATGATGTGTAGATGTAGACTGTTCTGTACCTGAATTTCTGATCTTTGTGTGAACATAAGTCATTTATTGCTAGGACCTGCACAAAGAGCTGCAGAGCTGGACGGTTCACTCTAGAAGAACTTATTAAATCACTTCCAAACAAAACATCAATCAAGCTATCATGAATGTCTACTGCATGCTTAAAACTGAGCTTGATGACATGGGGAAATACAGAAGTAGTCTAATCTGTGATCAGTCTTTCAGGAAGTTTACAATCTGGCTGGAGAGAGGAGACACATGAAACAATTAGAGGACAATACAACAACAGAAAAATAATTGCTAACTAATCCCATTTATGAACTTAATGCAGAAAATATGGGAGGCGGCAAGCCATATTAATTAGGCATTAATTAAGGTATATGGGTAGCTCAGTGGCACAGTGGTTAGAGTACTCGGCTGGAGTCAGGAAGAGCTGAGTTAAAATCTGACTTCATACACTTAATAGCTGTGTGATGCTGGGTAAGTCGCTAAACCCTGTTTGCCTCAATTTCCTCTTCTAGAAAATGAACTAGAGAAGGAAATGGTAAACCACTGCAGTATCTTTGCCAAGAAAACCCCAAATTAGAGTTGGACACAACTGAAAAACAACAAATTAAGGTATACATTAGAATGTACCTGTTGCATTTTCTTCTCTAGGTGTACTCCTCAGTTCTAGATACTTGACACCATCATCAGCAAATTCTTTAATAACATCTTTTGTGACCTGGTAACATTATTATATAAAATGAAACCGTCAATACATATAACAGAAGTGGTCATTTAAAGAAAAAACCGTTACACACTATAAAACATGAAATTACAAGATGGCTTGCAAAATTTACACCTGCTCTGCTCCTATCACCCATACTAAATTAAATTCATAAGTGAATCTTCTGACTATATCCTTTACTTTTTCTTTAGTCATTTTTTTAAAAAAAATTCTAATCAGTAGGTTTGTGGAAGCAAAGAAAGGAGATAAAGTTAAAATAATTTAAAGCTTGTTAGCAAGGCTAGCAAAAAATTTCGTGAAGCGGGGCGGCCAGGTAGCACAGCGAGTAAGAGCACCGGCTCCAGCGTTGGGATGACCTGGAATCCCTGGCTCAGACACTTAGCACCCACCCAGAAACACCTGGCCATGCAACCTCGAGCAAGTTACTTAACCCCAATTGCTTAGGGGTGGTCAGGTGGCTCAGCAAGTAAGAGCACTGGCTCCAGTGTCAGGATGACCTGGGGATCAAATCTGTGCTCAGATACTTAGCACCACACCCAGAAATAACTGGCCGTGTAACACTGAGCAAGTTACTTAACCCCGATTGCTTTAAAAAAATTAGTGAAAATAGATTTTGAAATTAAGAACTAGTTCTGATAATTACTGACAATTTAAAGCCATGATTTAAGTACAGTATGATAGAGCATAACTAAATCTGATGATGGCCAGATATTCAAACTGTGAAAAATATATTTCTCATCTTCTCAGTGATACATGTTATTTTGTTTTGTCACAGAACTTGAAAAATGGTGAAACTGGGAAAATAAGGGTCTGATTATTTGACTTATTTCCCCAACATTAAAGGATACCATAGACCTTATGTGATTTATTAAATAGACATCTCATCTTATTATTAAATTATTATTTTTTGGTTTTTTTTGCTTTTTGGAGGGGGGAAATCAGGGCATTTGAGGTTAAGTGACTTGCCCAAGGTCACATGGCTCATGTTAAGTGTCTGAGGCTGGATTTGAATTCAGGTCCTCATGATTCCAGGGCTGGTGCTCTATTCGCTGCACCACTGAGTCACCCCTTAAATTATTATTATTAAAAGTTTCCATCTAAATCTAAAATGAGAAATTAGTCTGTTTTAGTCATCTTCAAGGATTAAATAAAATAGGTTACAGTAATTTTGTCTTTTAGTTCTAAAATCTTTTCAGGTAAACTACTATAGGTCTTTATACCCCCATTCTTCCTTCCCTTTGATGATTTGTTGAAATTTGTACTTTTAACAGCCTTAATTCTGCCCTCACTTATCACTAATCCCTTCTGCCATTAAATATTTCTGGGCAACATTCAGCCCTGAAGAATTATATTAATGTATATTATTCTTTCTAAGTAATTTTGAGTCATGGCTTTAGATGAAATGAAATTTATTTAAAATTAAATTAAATTTATTCCCTTCTCTTTTTCCCTTCAAGGGAGATATTATGATCCTAATGTAAGACTTTGTCAGAAAAGATCCTTTAAGGCTGCTCTTTGTCCTATCAAGTAAAATTCTTTAATAATTAGTCAACATTAAACAGAATGGGATATATTTCTTTCAGTCAATTATTTCACAGTAAAGAGATGCTCTGTTATAGAGAATCATTATTGAAGTCTGCCTCGTACACTTCTCATATTTTGACTGAAGATACCAGATATCCTTACTATGTATGTAGTTCATTGTCATATATTACAGTGATGAGAAAATAGTATATTTCTGTTCTTTCAGCCACCCTCTGGGAATATTAATGTAATTTCTGATTTTTCCAATCTTTTGGTATCTTTCTTTTCCTATCAAAGTAATTCTTCCTCAATGTTTTCAAAAATATCAATGTCAGGGAGGATTTCCTCAGTACATACTTGGTCTGGTCCAGTTTCCCTTCCCAACTTCATCTTTCTAAGTACCATTTCTACCTTTTCATATGACACTTTAGGAACTGAAATGTTGAGAGTTTAAATATGTCTCAGCAATACAACAATACAAGACAATTCTGAAGAACTTAAGATGAAAAATGCTATCCACTGCCAGAGACAGAACAGATGGAGACTGGATGCAGATCGAAGCAATCTTTTTCTTTGCTTTCTTTATTTTTCTGTTTTTATTTTTTTTATGTGGGGGGAATCTCTGTTTTCTTTCACAATATGATTAACATGGAAATACATTTTACATTATTGCACTTTTATAGCCTCTATCAAATTACTTGTTATCTCAATGGGGGGGTGGTTGCAGAGATCAGGGGAGGAAGGGAAGAATTTGGAACTCAAAATTTTTTAAAAAACAATGTTAAAGATTGTTTTTGCATGTAATTGGGGGAAAAACAAAATATTAAGTCATTAAGAGTTGAACTATGGAAGTTCTCTCACTAATGATGGAAACGCTAATTTTTCCATTTTATGTTTATTTTTTAACCTTGTCAGTTTCCTTGATGAATGCTCCAGATAGGGCTCATCTGTGTCTGACCCCAAGCTTTTCTTAGATGTCTTTTCATTTCTACTGCTTTTTACTATTAAATGTGGTAATATTTGCCTTTCAAAATGTTCTATTTATACTCCTCTGTGGTGTTTTATAAATGAGTTTATAATCTAATCTGGTCTTTCCCTTGTATGCTATTTTTCTCTAACTGGCAAAGAGATCAAGTGTGCGTTGGCTAAGGTGATTTCTGGGCCCTTTTGGCCTCCCCCTTTGTGACGATAATTTTGATACCTCCTACTTAAATTAATCAGTATATATTCATTTTATTGTGATTTGATGGGTATCAGTGATTGCATTAGTGAATTAAGCAGAAAAGGACCAAGTTTAAGTTAGTTATGTTTGGTGATACTGTTAGGATAAGAGTTATATATGTTAGGGCCAAATAACCTCTTTTATATTAGTGATATTGATATTATCTATTAGTAGATCATAGTGGACTGTAGGATAAAATTACATGACTGTCTGTTATAAAGAATTATATTGGGGCGGCCAGGTGGTGCAGTGAGTAAGAGCGCCGGCCTCAGCATGGGGAGACCCGGGATCGGTTCTAGCCTCAGATACTTGGCACCCACACAAAATAACTGGCCGTGTAATCTTGAGCAAGTTACTTAACCCCAATTGCTTAAAAAAAAAAAGAATTATATTACATTAACTCTGGAGTTTGTTATAGCAGCATTAACACCCCTCACTCCTATGAATCATTATCATTGCCACCTGTTGACATTTCCTCTTGCCCACTCATTCCTAAACTCCTAAGATACTACTGACAAAAATACCGGATGTTTGACTTCCTAGGAAAATCTCTGCTAAGGTGGCAGGTGAAATGCTTTTTCCAAGAAAAACCTGATATGGAATTAGTAACTTTAAAGTCCGCTGACACGGTAATTACAGATAACCCTTCAACTAATCATAAAGTTTTCTCCACTTCTGATGCCAACTTGGTAAGAAATAGAATTGTCCTATTGTCATTCTGTATAAATACTGGCCACCTTCTGGTAGTGGAGATCCCTGATTTTTTTTTTGCTTTTTGGAGGGCAATTGGGGTTAAGTGACTTGCCCAAAGTCACATGGCTAGTAAGTGTGTTAAGTGTCTGAGGCCGGATTTGAACTGAGGTCCTCCTGACTCCAGGGCTGGTGCTCTATTCACTGTGCCACCTAGCTGCCCTGGTCCCTGATCTTAAGGAAGAACTTGGACACAATTGATTAGGGAACCCTGGACTCCCTAATAAACTGAAAATGCTTAGAGTACCTCACTATCTTTTTGTTGCACATTGGATTGGAATTTTGGGGTTACACCTTCTTGTAACTGTCTTATTTTAAAATTTTACATGAAGCAGAGATAATCAAGATGACTATCTTTGTCTTTTTCTATTTGTTGCTCATTAATGTCTTTGAATAAATATGGTTGAAACTGATGTAACCATGTCATGCCCTTTTCTCACCTTTAATTTTTCAAATTGATGCAGATTAGTCAATTGTAATTGCACACCGATAAATGATCCTAATATGATTCTCATATAATTAGTCATTTTCTGCCTAATAAGATGTTGTCAATTTCACTTTCTTGTGGATTTCTGTTCCTTGAATCCAATACTTTCCTACCTTCACTCTGGAAGAGTATTCATGACATAAAAGCATAATGCTTCTGAGTATTCTATAAGTCTTGGTTTCTTTCATTTCTCCAACCAGCATCTTTCCTATGCTTACTTTAATGCTGAAGTCATCAAGTTATAAAAGTTTATTTAGGATTTTTCTATCTCTCCATCTTTTACAATGGAGATCTGATGTATAATTAAAATTACTTTCATGATGATATGCTTTTAATGAGCAAACAAAGTAGGATGAATCCAGGTATTCCAAGAAATGATGTTTCATGTTGCCTTTGAGCACTGTGATTTTTAAAAAGGTTTGAAAGACATAATTTCTGGGTAGTTTGATAATTTTTATTAATAAGCCAGCTATCTTAGACCAAAAACAATCTTGGTGGGCAGACTCACAGTTAGGTGACCACAGTTAAGTGGTCCATCAATCAAATCTAATTGGTTAATGTGATGGGAGGTGGGCTATATTAAAATGAAGGGCTAAATATCTCTTAGATAAGTAAAGTCTCTCTATACCAGACCACCCATAGCTTTAAACTATTAGTTCAAAGAATATATATCCCACCCAAGCCTAAGCAGAACCCATTGAACTTCCCTACCCAAGATTAAATTCCTAGCAACTTGGAGTGGGGTCTGACAAGATAAGGAGAGTCAATGCAACCAGTAATGTCCTAAAGAAAAACTGAACTTTTAAAAGGGAGGAATTTAGAAAAAGGGGAGAGCCTCTGAATCTCCCCAAGATACTGGTTATTAATCATTTCTCACAGCATACTATGAAATTAATTTTGTCAATTGCAATGTCTCCTTCTTCAAGGGAGTTTACAAATCATCTTTTTTTATTTCTGGTCTTATTCAGTGCAATATCATCCCTGAAACAATTCATTTCTTCTAATTGTATGACAATTCACTGATCATTTGACAAATCTCACATTTAGAGTACTTACAGTAATTATTCATAAGTGGTCTAAAAACTGATTCTTAGCATCATTTGACCTTTTTATTGGCTACCACATAGGACTGAGAATGATTTTAAATTTACTCATTTAGGTCTCTGATTCATTAGTTTTCAGGGTCAAAGAATTCATCACCTCATGGCTATTATTGTAATTACTAATTCAATTCAAGAAACATTAAGTGCCTACTGTGTGCAAAGGCCTGTGCTCAGCGGGTACAGTGAAAAACAAAAAGCTTAAGATACAGTTCCTGTCAAAAGATAACAGGCCTGTAGATTAAACATGGAAGTGACCCTGGAAGTTATCTGGTCCATATTTTAGAGAAACTTGGACCCAGAGAGGAAAACTGATCTGCTCAAGTCTGTCCAGGTAGTTATTGACAGAGAGGGAACTGAACCTAATTGCTTTGATTCCAAATGCAGTATTCTCTCAATTGCATCAAACTGTTTCTTGTCCTCAAGGAGCTTATGGTCTGGTAGAGAAATAAGACACAGATTGTGGATTGTAAGTGGAAAAAGTTTAAGAAGACCTGGTCTACAGAACCCAGTTCTCAGTGGTATCAAGGAGTCATATGTAAAATTAACTAAGCCATTTTTAAACCTGCCTTTTATCTGCAACTTCCACTCGATGTGGTTACATCTGGAGGATGTAACCCACATGTTACAGGAAAGCTTCAGCTACAGAAAATGTTCCAGAGAATATTAGGCTATAGATGAAAATATGGGAACAGATTTCACTTCAAAAAACCTATCTGTTTTACCCTACTTGTTAAGACAGACTTAAGACTAAATCTCTCTGTGATTAATCTTTAAAAAGCAGTGGCCTTTATGTATTAGTTCCTAGGTAACTGATTTATATTGGTTTTGACAAGGGATCTTAACGAAAACAAAAAACTCAAAATCTTCCATCAGACTCATGATGACAAATAAAAAAAGTAAGATTTGAATTATTTAATAATGTAAAATTTCCTAAAAAGTCCCTTAATATCTTACCATTAATATATCTTCAGGGCTAGTGGTAATCTGATGAATGAGCTGAAACATCTGGAAACATCTGCAACAAGACTCAGAATGAATTAAAAAATGTAAAACACATTATCTATCAAAAATTATCATCACAGAGAAACTCACACATTTGTCTTTCACTGTAATAATAAGGATAATATGCTATCATTTCCCTTAGCTCAAAAATCCAGAATCTCTGCAAACGATGTGGTTTTGCCATTCTACTTATCAGCTCAGAAAACATGAGAAAACTCTCCTGAAGTCCCTAAGCAAGCTCCTTATGCTTACTCTTTTAAAGTTCTTTTCTTTCCTTTATCAATCACAGTCATCTGATCATGGATTTTAAGATCTGGCTTTTTGGCTATTAGCTTCTTCATAGTAGCAGAACTAATAGATCCATTCAAGTGGGCATGAAGTTCCTAGAAAGAGACAATTATTAAGAATTTCAGTGCCAACAGTGTGAAGACAAATGTAATAATTAGGTGCTTATATGATACTAGGCAAATGTCTATTGGGTCTATTTTCATTTAAAGATATGCTTTTTAAAGTTTTTATTTTACTAAAGTTAAAAGCTTAAGAACAAGCAATTCTGCTTAGCAAATTTACTTTTAGGAGAAAAGACAACACATTCATCAACAAAATTACTATTAATTCGAGAATTATGTGATCTGTCATTTAATTCTCACCACTTTGGGTAATTCCAAGTAAAAATTATTCTTCTGTGGCTGCTGCTGCTCTTCCATTGCCATCATGATTCTAATGGAAAAAAAGATCCTTCTTCAAGCAAAAGAGATGTGTCCGCAGATTCCAAACACTGCTATTCTTCTTGTGAACTTCAAACTATAATTCTATTCAGCATATTTTATAGTCTGGAATATATATAGGCTTATTTCTATATAGGCTTATTTCCATTCCACAGATCTTCCACTATTGGTTGCACAACCAGGTCAGGAAAGTTTATCACCTATATTTTCACAAAACATGAATGTTTTCCAACTGATAAGACTATTTGAAGAACAGACCACACCTGAGTAATAGGATTCCATTAATCCACCCTTTAGGAAGCAGAACAACAGTAATTAGGGGGTATGTGGGGAGGGGGAGAGGAACCTATCTTCAAGAAACAATTTTTAAGGGATCTAAGGTTTAAATACTTTTAAGTCTCTGCTCAGGTAAAAGAGGACTTCAATCCTAAATTTTAATACATTAAGTCTAGTATCTATATGTCCACATGATAAAGTTGGAAATTTTCTACTTTTTAAAACTGGCATATTCAACTTTGAATTTGTTAATTCCATCTGGATGAAAAAGGTACAGAAACACACATTATACACTCTCTATTTATCATACCACTACTATGTATTGTACCTATCTACTTTCAGGAGTTGAGGAAACTTATAGAGTAAGGTTAAAATTTACTAAATTCCAAAGGAAATTCATTATTATTCAAAGCCATGGTAGTCTCTTTTTTCCTCTTTAATTTTCCTAGTGCTATTAAATTGCTAGTTTCACTCCAAAAATTTTAGATTTCATCCTTCCATATCCAGGTTTAAGGGTTACTGGGGCCAGGCCTCATATCCTATATAATATTATTACTGATCACATGTTGTCCTTTCCCCACCTCTACCCAGTTCTCATTCTTAAGATAAGCAGAAGGCTTATTTCTATCTTTCTCCTTCCATGGATCAAAATAGCCCTTAAAACACATGATTTTCTTTTTATAGTCTATGAGGGAGAGAAAGAACCTGCTATGCTAGACAAGGTAAGGCATTCAAGTTGCAGAGACATTAAAATAAGGAGGGATCTTTCCTAATATTCAATACATTTTATATAGCTGACTAGTAAAAGCACTAAGTTTTAATACAAATTTTCATAGGTTGATACATACATTTTTAAAAACTGTCAATGACCAAATCCTCTATGCCTAAGCCAGATGCTACACTTGTTAAGACTATAAGTTCCTTGAAGACAAGGACTATTTCACTTTTCCCTTTAGCACACAGTAGGGACTCAGGAAATGTCTGACTGCTCATCCATGCCATGTCACTGCTGACTCTAGGCTTCTGGGGCAGAGGTCAGAAGGATAAAGAAAACCTGGAAGGCAACCCTAGCTCTTTCTCAATTCCCGACAGTTTCCTTCAGGAAGAACATGAACACAATCCCTAGTTCCTTCTACTCTTATACTACAGACTTTTTTGAGGATTGAATGGGAGGTGCCTCTCTCCCTTTCAACTTTCATTCAACAAAACAGTCCTAAACATGAGGCTTTCTTCTAACAAGTTATAAGGTATAGGGAGGATGGAGTGCGTCCTAAAGTTCATAACAAAGTATATCTCGGAACTCCAAAGCACGAATTTCAGCTCTATTTTTCTCTTCCTTCTTTAGTCCTTTAAAAAAAACAACCTCCATGTCAGATGAGCCCCAGATCTGTATACCCATACCAAGTCTCTCTCCTAAACTCCAACCTTATATTACCAACTGCCTTTAGGACATATCAACTGGATGCTCTTTAGCATCTCAAACTCAACATGTCCAAACAGAACTCATCTTTCCCCTCAAAGTCTTTCTTTTCTCCTCAACTTCCCAGTCACCCAGGCTCTTGACCTTGGTATCATTCTTAATTCCTCTCTTATAGTCATTCATCCTGTATCCTTGCAAAGGCTTGTCTTTCTTTCCTTCACTACATCTCTCATATAACCTCCTTCTCTCCACCCATACAACCACAACCCTAGTTCAGGTCCTCACCACCTCTCACCTGGACTATTACAATTACCTTCTAACTGGCCTCTCTACCTCATCTCTCCTCACTCCAAGTCATCCTCCACTCAGAAGCAAGGTGGGTTTTCTAAAGCTCTGGTCTGGCCAAGTCACCTCCTTCCTCATATTAGCTGCAATGACTCCCTGTTAACTTCAGAACAAATATCAAATACAAATACTATAATAATATAAACAATGTATGTATAAATAATCAAAAATAAAAAACAGAGGCGTTCTCTGTTTGGCATTTAAAGTTCTTCATAACCTGGCCTCTTTTCATCTTTCCCAGTTGGCTTCTTAATATCTTACTTGTCTCCACATGCTCTCTTCCAGCAACACTGGTCTACCTGTAGTTCCTTGAACTAAACACCCCAGTTAGCCTTTGTACTAGCTATCCCCCAGGAATGGAAATGCTATATACCCTCATATCTCTACCTCTAAGTTTCCATGATTTCTTTCAAGACTCAGCACAACTACTATTTCTTGTCTAAGGCCTTTCCCAATCCTCCCAGATGTTAATATCTGAGACTCCTTTCCATCTACTCTGTAAATATCTTGTACCTACCTAGTTGTTTCTATGTAGTTTCCCCATTAGAATGTGAGCCCCCAGAGAGGAAGGACTGTCCTTCCACCTTTATTTGCATCCCCAGTACTTAGCACAAAACATGAATATGTGCCTGGCACTTAATTAATGCTTTTTGATTTGACTTGTTACATCTTCTTAAACTCAAGGAAACCTAGCCTCCTCCAGATGACAAAGCACCACTGGACTCTCTAGTATCAGGTCCTTCCTTCTCATAATACCTGAAACACTGGGCCAGGAAGAGATGGTATACCCCTTGCTTCTTTCTTCCATTTCCAGGTCCACCTTCTGTAGTCACCATAAAGCAACTCCTCCTCTGAGGTTTACTCTATCCATCTAAATCATTATGTCTACATTAGGAGTGGGGAACCTGCAGCCTCAAGGTCACATGTAACCTTCTGGGTCCTAGGGTCCATTTTTCAGCCTTTTGACTGAATCCAAGTTTTACAGAACAAATCCTTTTATTAAAAGTCTAGATGCTAGTGAATAGAGCACTGGCCCTGGAGTCAGGAGAACCTGAGTTCAAATACAGCCTCAGACACTTAAAACTTACTAGCCTGTGACCTTGGGCAAGTCACTTAACCCCAATTACCCTGCATTCCCATTTCCAAAAAGAAAAAAAAAAGTCTGGATCCTTATTGCTATAATCTAATGGTTTTCAGGTCTCTTTCCATCCTTTCTCAAGTTTAAGTACCTGATTTGTACCTGTCCATCCCAATGTTTGCCTTCATACTCAAGAACTTCACCATATTATGATGTCCTCTCAAAGTGGCCTCTCAGTTCAACCTCCTCAGCATCTTTACTCCACAAACATGGGAATGAGCAGCACCTCAGTTCTCGCCATCAGCCATAACTGTGTAACCTACATGATTCTAAACACCAAAATTCCCCACCGGAATTTTCAAGCTTCCTCCCCTCCTCAAGCTGTCTCATCTTATTATTCGTTCTTAGTCCCTGCTCCCTTTTCTCCAACCTCTTTTCCCCTCTTTAAAAAAAAAATATTTATTTACTTTTAGTTTACAACATTCAGTTCCACAAGCTTCTGAGATCTAAATTTTCTCCCCCTCCCCAACTGTGGTGGCATGCAATCCAATATAGTTTCTACAAATACCTTCACATTAAATATTAGTCAAGTTGTAAAGAAGGATTATCATCAACACAATGAACAACAAAGAAGGAACAGAACAAAACAAAAAAGAGAGCAAGTAGTTTGCTTCCATCTGTATTCAGAGTCTGTAATTCTCTCTCTGGGTGTGGATAGCCCTTTCCATCATGAGTCTTTTGGAGTTGTCTTATAGCCTTGCATTGCTGAGAGAACAGTCTATCAAAGTTGGTCATCACAGATACGATGTGTCTGTAATTGTGTACAAATTTCTCCTGGTTCTGCTCCTTTCATTCAGTGTCAGTTTATATAAGTCTCTCCAGGTTATTATATGAAGTCTGTCTGCTCCTTATTTCTTATAACACAATAGTATTCCATTACATTCATATACCACAACTTGTTTAGCCATTCCCCAATTGATGGGCATCCCTATAATTCTTTGCCACCACAAAAAGAGCTGCTATAAATATTTTTGTACATAAAGGTCTTTTTCCCACTTGTATGATCTCTTTGGGAGATACCCTCGAAGTGGTATTGCTGGGTCAAAGAGTATGCACATTTTTATAGCCCTTTGGGCATAGTTCCAAATTGCTTTCCAGAATAATAGTTGGATCAGTTCACAACTCCAACAATGCATTAGTGTTCCAATTTTCCCACATCTTCTCCAGCATTTATCATTTTCCTGTTTTGTCATGTTAGCTAATGACAGGAGAGATGTGACACCTCAGAGATGTTTTGATTTGTATTTCTTTAAAAAATAGTATTTAGAGCATTTTTGCATATGCTTATAGATATCTTTAATTTCTTCTGCTGAAAACTGCCTGTTCATATCCTTGGACCACTTATCAATTGGGGAATGACTTGTATTCTTATATATTTGACTCAGTTCTCTGTATATTTTACAAATGAGGCCTTTGGGGTGGCCAGGTGGCTCAGTGAGTTAAGAGCACCGGCCCCAGTGCTGGGATGACCTGGGGATCGAATCCGAGCTCAGATACTTAGCACTACACCCAGAAATAACTGGTCATGTAACCTTGAGCAAGTTACTTAACCCCAACTACTTAAAAAAAAAAGAAACGAGGCCTTTATCAGAGATGATGGTTGTAAAAATTCTTTCCCAATTTATTCCTTCTAGTTTATTTTCCATCTCTCACTACTTCCTTTCCTGCTGCCTAAAAACATGTTCAGATGTCTCCTTAAAAAACAAAAGAAAACAAAAAACCCACAACTTTATGTGATTCAACCATCCCTATCCTATAATTTCTTCTCCCCTTGATAGTCAAACTATTTTTTAAAATTACTGTATATTTATTTAATTGGGAGGTAATTGAGGTTAAGAGACTTGCCCAGGGTCACACAGCTAGTATTTGAAGTTGGATTTTTAACTCGGGTCTTCCAGATTCCAGGGCCAGTGCTCTATCCACTGTACCACTTAACTGCCCCTGCCTTTTTTTCTTTTATTATTAAAACTTAAATACACAATAATGATAGCCAAACTATTAAAAAAAATTATGCTCATTGCCTCCATTTACATACCTTGAGTCACTTTTCTACATCTTGACAACTGCTTCTGACTCCACATCAATTGGAACTGCATTCTCCAAGTTTCTCCAACTAGGTGATACAGTGGATAGAGCAATGGGTCCAGAATCAGGAATACCTGAGTTCAAATGCAGCCTCAGATGCTGCCCTTGGACAAGACATTTTAACCTCTGTTTGACTCAGTTTCTTCAATTGTAAAATGGGGGTAAAAATAGTACCTACCCCACTGGGCTGTTATAAGAAACAAATGAGGTATCTGCAAAGCAACTAGCACAATGCCCTGCACATAGTAGGTGCTTAATAGATATTTATTGCCCCCCCCAATCCTATGCTAAATCTATTAGTCTTTCTTCCACTCCTCACCTTACTTGACTTCTCAGTAGCTTCTAACATTATTCATCATGCTTTCTCTCTTCGTTTTCATGACACTGCTCTCTCCAAGTTCTCTTCCAACCTAATTGCAAAGTTTTCTTTTTTCAGATAATTCTCTTGGCTTCTAAGCAAGGATGACCCCCAAGTTTGTGTTCCGGAACTTCTCTAACTGGCTCCCTTGATGATCTCATTAGTGCTCAGGTATTCAACCATCACTTCTATGAAAATTATTCCTAAACTTGTATAGCTCAGCCTAATCTCCTGAATTTCAGTTCCATATGGCCAAATGACTGTCAGACATCTCACTGACATCTTAAACTCAACACATTCAAAATAAAACTCATCTACTCACCAACACCTACCCTCTGTCCAAACTTACCTATTTCTGTTTGATGGCACCACCATCCTTCTATTCATAGAGGTTCGCAAGATATCTCATACTTTTCCCTTCCTTTCTCCCACAACCAACCACTTCTCTGGCTCAGGCTGCCATCATCTCTCGCCTGAACTCTTACAATAGCCTCTTAACTGCTCTCCCGAATTCCTATCTCACCCTTCTACAATCCATCCTCTACTCAGATGCCAAGCTAATATTCCTATGACATAGATCTAATCACATAATGTCCTTGTTAAAAATTCTTTAGTAGTTCCCTATCACCTTTAGAACAAAATATAAACTCATCGGCAGTTAAAAGTCCAATAGAGCACAGCTCCAACCTTGCTTTCCAAACTTACACATCTGTCTCAAACTTTCGTGATTACCTGATCCCTGTGCTCAGCATGCCATCTCCTGCTTCCATGTCTTTGCCCAGGCTGTCTAGAGTCCAATCCATTATCACTTGTGCTTCTTAGAATCCTTAGGATTCTCCAAGGCTCAACTCAAGTGCCAACTCCTAAGTGAAGCCTTTCCTTCTCCCTTCAGTTGTTAATGCTCTCTCCAGCCTCCAATGGCTCTGTGTCTACTTATACATATAGACACTGTTACTTCACCCAGTAGAATATAAGCTCTGTAGCTTATATAAGAATGGTTTGTTTTTGTCTTTGTGTCCTCAGGGCCTACCACAATGCCCTGCATGCAGCAGGTATTTAATGTTTATTGAAAAATTTCTCTCTTTCCATTAAAAAAAAATTTAACCACAGTATCTCTCACTCTTTATATCACAGGGTGAAAAGAAATCATCAAGACTTCATTAGTCATTGTCACTGGTATGTCAAGATCAGTGAATTTTACCCTATTTCCAGTTGCTTTCTTTCAGTGATTATTACCCACATGCTCTCTGCTTCTTCTGTCAAACCAGGTCGTCCTTCCATTACTCTGAACACTCTCTCCTCTCACCTCAAGTTCCTGGCTTCCCTGAAAACTCTGCTCAAAATCCACCTCTTCAGGTGGCATTTTTCAGTCCCTCATTCCCAACTAGTAGTGCCTTCCCTCAGAGATTCCCTTCTGTCTACTCTGTATATATATCATGTTCATACATAGTTGTCAGCATGTTCTCCCCCCATTAGAATGTAAGTTCCTTCAGAAGGAGGATTACATTGTGCACAGAAACAGCAACACTGTACAATGAACAACTGTGAAGGGCTTTACTATTCTTACCAATACAATGATCCAATTCCAAAGGATTTATGATAAAAAATACTATCTACCTCCTGAGAATTAATGGAGTCTGAATGCAGGTCGTAGTATAACTTTTTAAATGCAAATTTTCGGTCTGTTTTTCTTTTTTCATGTCTCTTACAAAAATGTTTTGCATGACTGCACATGCATAATCTATATCAAACTGCTTGCCTTTTCAAGGATGGGGAGGAGGAGAGAATTTGGAACTCAAAATAAAAAAAAATTAATGCTAAAAATTGTTTTTACGTATAATTGAAAATACTTTAAAAAAAAAGATAAGCTTCTTTTGAGGTTGGGACTGTTTCTAGGTCTTTTTAAAAACGAATCCCCAGCGCTTAGCACACTGTCCTAATAAACACTTAATAAATGCTTGACTGAGATTTCTTTATCCTGCTGTCCATCCCAACATTCAGCTGATTGCAGTCTTGTCAATTCCGTTTAAATTCCATGTTGACTTTACATCACTCTCGAGACACTCAAATTCGTTCCCGGTGACCCCTCTTTTATTCTACTCAAAAGACCCAAGCGGCTGAACGGACTCTGACCCCAACAAAAGACACCCCTAAGTTGTTCCCACCGTCCAACCAACCACGGGGCCCAAAAGGAGGCGAGCATTCACTCTTCATGGACCTACCTCTTAGTAACTTCACACCTTTCCAAATATAACTTAGAAAGACACAAGAAAAAGGTTTATATCACATGGTTGGTGCCAACCACCAAGCGGAGGTTAAGATTCTTAAGAAACCCCTCCCCGGAAGTACTGGAAGGTACAGGGAAACGTTAAGGGCGGAGCCAATCAGAAGCAAGTGCCTGGTGCTCGTCCCTCCCTCCCTTTTCTAATTGGTCGGAACTGCTTACTTCGAAGTAACCTCCGGCGGGACGCATGGAGAGAAAGGCATCTACGCCTGCCACGATTCGGCGAGAACCGAAGTGCAAAGGTGACCATGCGTTGGTAAGCGCCCTTCCGGACCGTCAGCACGTGTTTCAGTCTCCAGTCGGGTGCCGGCGGCCATGGGCCCACGCCGAGCTGGGGCCGTTCAGAGTACGAATGACAGCAGCTCCCTCAGCAAGAGCTCCCTCGCGGCGCACGGCTACGTGCGCGATCCCTTCGCGGCGCTGCTGGTCGCCGGCGCCCCGCGGCGCGCGCCGCTCATCCACCGCGGCTACTACGTGCGCGCGCAGGCTGTGAGGCACTGTGTGCGCGCCTTCCTGGAGCGCGCCCCCGCCGACGGCGGCGAGCCCCTCCGGCAGATCCTATCGCTAGGTGCGGGCTCCGACTCCTTGTACTTCCGCCTCAAAGCCTCCGGCCGTCTGGTTCAGGCCGCCGTGTGGGAAGTGGACTTCCCCGACGTGGCCGAGCGTAAGGCGGCGAAGATTCGCGCCACGCCGGAGCTGGCCGCTTTGGCCGGGCCGCCTCTGAGTGTGGCGGACCTGGGCTCCTGCCCCAACTCGGCGCTGCACTTCGCCAGCGAGGACTACCGCCTCCTGGGCAGCGACCTACGCGACCTGCCGGCGCTGTGCGACGCCCTGCTGGCGTCCGGGCTGGAGGTCGGGGCGCCCACGCTGCTGCTGGCCGAGGCCGTGCTCTCATACCTGGAGCCGGGCAGCGCCGCGGACCTGCTGGTATGGGCCGCGGGAAGCTTCGCCGATGCCCTCTTCGTGCTCTATGAGCAGATGGGGCCTCACGACCCCTTCGGCCAGGTCATGCAGCGGCACTTCCAGCGGCTGAACTCGCCTTTGCACGGGCTGGCCAGCTTCCCCGACGTGGCGGCCCAGAGGCGGCGCTTCCTCGACGCGGGCTGGCGGGCCTGCAGCGCCGTGGACATGAACGAGTTTTACCGAAGCTTCCTCCCTGCTGAGGAGCGGAGGCGCGTGGAGACGCTCGAACCCTTCGACGAGTTTGAGGAGTGGCACCTGAAGTGCTCCCACTATTTCATCTTGGCGGCCTCCACCGCAGGCGACCTGGCCCAGGCTGTGTTGCTTCCGCCCGTGGACGCTTTTCCTCGAGTGGAACCAGTCACTCTGACCGGTGTCTTGTCCGCCAGTCTGTTAGGGGAGGGCGAGGGCTATGACTTGAAGCGGTTTGGCCATGCCTCAGCCCGCCTGGGCCCCAATGTTATCCTCAGCACTGGGGGCTTTGGGGAGCAGGAGGGGCGACATGGAAGGATGAGCAAGTGTCATGTGCTGTTTAGACAAGATGGCTGTAGGTGGAATGCAAGCCACGTGTGCGGGCTTGGAGCCCAGTGGGATGGACGCCTCTTCCACACCATGACCACCTTCTCAGATTCTCTGGTTCTCGTCCTAGGTGGGAGGCTGTCCCCAGTGACTCCCGCCTTGGGAATGTACTGGCTCTCCTGCTCCTCCCCAGAAGGAAATGGTGCTGATAGCCTGAAGGTGACAATCACAGAGGTTGGCATAGAAGCTGAGTTCCCCTCTCCACGATGGCGACACTCAGCTGCTAAGGTCCTTTGTCAAAGGCAGACATACTTGTTTGTATATGGGGGGCGCAATGGGAAGGATCCTGTGCTAGGTGACTGGCATTTTCTACACATGGACACAATGACCTGGGTCAGTTTACCAGTAAAAGGGCCAGAACCTTATGCCCGACACTCTCATAGTGCCTGCAGTTGGAAGGGAGGAGCCCTCATTGCAGGAGGCCTGAGTGTTTCAGAGGAACCACTGGGCTCTGTGCACTTTCTGAAGCCAATCTCTGATGGATTTTGTTGGGAAAAGTTGGAGGTCCAGCCTCCCATCACCCCAAGGTATTCTCACACAGCCCATGTATTTGATGGAAAGCTACTGTTGGTGGGAGGGGTCTGGATTCATTCCTCCTCTGTTCCTGGAGTGACAGTGATTGACCTAACCACAAAACTGAGCTCTGAATACCATATTGACACAACCTGTGTTCCATGGCCTCTGATGCTGCACAACCACACCAGCATCTTCCTACCAGAAGAGCAACAACTCCTTCTTCTTGGAGGGGGTGGGAACTGCTTTTCTTTTGGTACTCACTTTAATCCCCATCCAGTCACTTTGGACGTCACTTCTTTGAAGCCTAGGCAATGTTGCTGTGGTGTCCACAATTAGGAAGCTAATCTTCCATCGCCTGAAATAGTGGGTGGGGATTATCTTTGAGCTTTTCTCTGAGATAAACAGACCATCAAGGATCCCTTGTGCAGGAAATCACAGATTGGGTAGTTAAATTAGGACAACAGATGAGACCATAAAAAAGACTATGGAAGCATACCTGGGATTGTAGGTGAATAAGGCAACCACGTACTCACTCATTGCCTGCAAAAAAAACCAAACCACTAGTCTGAAGCACAAATGGAACAGCATGAAAGAACAGCTTGAACAAGGACAGGGGAAGGATTCCCAAGAAAATTTGCAGATTTGCAAATCTGCTTTTGCAAAGTTGTCGTTTCAGTCTATGTTTTACTACTTAGTTTTGTCTCTATATTCAGTTTAGATTACAGATTTCCAGTTAGCTTGTTTCTTTAAGTTTTCGTGTTAAGATGAGTTTATTAAATTTTATATGTAATTATATTTTGCCCCTCCCACTATACTCCTACTATACCAAAACCTTTATCATATATATATATATATATATATATATGTATATATATATATATATATATAATAAAGCAAGACAAATTCTTACTTTGGCCATGTTCCAAAGTGTGTTTCTGCATTTTAAGTTCATCACCTCTGGCAGGCGGCAAGTGTCATCTGTAGTCTCCCGAAATCATGGTTTATTATTGCATTGATCAGAATCTGAAGTCTTTAATCAAGTTGTTTTGTTTTCTAAATTTTTGTATAAATTGCTCATTTTCTCACTTCATTCTATATCAGTTCATTGAAGTCTTCCCAGTTTCCTCTGAAGTTGTCATTTCTTATGGCATGATAATATTACATGGTGTTTATGCATCATAATTTGTTTCACCACTCCCCATTAAGACAGCTACTTAGTTTCCAATTTTTGGGCTACTGTGAAAAGAGCTGCTATGATAATTTTGTACATATAGGTCCCTTTCCTCTTCCTTTGTTCTCTTTGAGTATAGGCCTAGTGGTATATCTGGGTTCAGTTTAGTGATTTTTGGAATTTAGCTCCATGTTCATTTTCCAGAAGGGTTGTACTAACTTGCAACTTCACCAACAATGCATCAGTGTCCATGTTTTCCCTCAGTTGCTCCAATAATTGTTGTTTTCTCTTTATTTTTGATGGGTGTGAATTAAAACCTCAAAATTGCTTTTATTGGCATTTCTCTAGTGATTTAAAGCACTTGATATGATAATTTGGATTTCTTTCTTGAAAACTTGTATATATCCTTTGGTTATCTTTTGGGGATAAACTCAGTTTCATAAATTTGAGTCAGTTCCTTATATATCTTGGATATGAAACCTTTATCAGAGGAGCTTGTTGCAATCAGTGGGATTTTGTACAGTATCTTTCACACAGTTCATACAATAACAAAAGTAATACATCTAGAATTCTCAATCTTAAATCTGAACCTCCTGTACTGAACCTCATACGTAACTTTGTGAGGTAAGGAGTACAAATATATATCCTCTTAGGGATGAGGAAATGGAGGCTCAGGTTAAGTGACATGCCCAAGGTAACAATTATCAAGCATAAGATCTGTTAGGCTAAGGTGCATTTATAATAGTTGTAGTCTTTGAGGCTTTAAGGCTATGGAGGAAAAGCAGGTTTGCATAGGCAAAAGTTCAGTAGGCAGTGGTTTGAGAACAGATGTTCAAAAGCTTCTAAGTAGAAATCTTGAGGCAACATATTCATAGGCAAGACCAGGACCAGGAATGAGGGGAATAGCTTGAAGTAGTCAGTACCCCTAGGAGAAAGGTTTTAGTTGCTGGTGTATATATTTGTGTCCCAAGGAAAAGTGTGAACTTAGAATATGATAGAGAAAGGGGGCCTGGATAGTCAAAAGAGAATTATAGGAATGATACTACAAAATACTACGTGGGGAGATAATTCCTCTCTGGGAGGAGCCCTAGATTTGAAGGGCATTTGTGATTATGTAGAGTGTTGAAGCAGCTAGGTGGTATAGTTGGTGTGTTGGGCCTGGAGTCAGGAAGACCTGAGTTCAAGTGTGAGATTGGACATGTACTATCTGTGTTTTTGGGCAAGTCATTTAACCTCTCTATCTCAGTTTTCCCATCTGTAAAGTGGGAATATCATCACCTACTCCCTAGGGGTTTTGTCAGGATTCAATAAGACTAAACCACTTAGCACAGTACCAATAAGCTCTATATAATTATTATTAGCCAGAGATTTCTTATGGCAGATACATCAACATCTAGAGCTTATTAAGAAACCCTAAGCAAAAAGACCTAGATACAAACGTCCAGGCCCCAAATGAGATAGTGGGTCAAAATCAGAGCTACTGTTAAGCAGAAAACAGGGCCACTGTTGGTAGAGCTTCAAATTAGTCTAGTCATTCTGGAAATATCTACAGGAGGTATTATCTTAGATAACCCTGGACCTGTATGACTCAGGAAACCTAGATGATTCTGCCATAGGGCAACATGGCATAGAAGATCAAGTGGCCTCAGAGTCAGAGAACCCAAGTTCAAAATCACATTTATTAACTGGGCTCATAGGGAAGTCATTTAACTTCTCAGAGACCCAGTTTCCTTATTTGTAAAATGGAGATAGAAATACTTGCACTACTGCTCTCACAGGCTTATTCTGAGGAAGGTGCTGTGCAAGCCTTAAATTGATATTGATGGGTAAGTGATTTAATCTGTGGCCTAAAACCATCTTGTTCTGTAGGGGTCCTTTAGATGCACTGGTCATAGACAACTGACCTTTTAGTACTGCTGCTGTATACCCCCAAGCCTATCCAAAAGTGAACACAACCACCTAAGTTCCCTTCAGAAGTACCCTTAGTGGGCCTTCAAGTGAATGCTCTTCAGTCTAGATTATCTGTGAGCTAGATCTAGAATCACTGTGAACAACAGAGGCCTTTAATTCTTCCCAAATGGATACATATCCCCAAGATTAGTTTTATGGTAGTAGGAGAAAAAAAGCAAGTGCTTAATATGTGCCAGGTATTGTGCTAAGCAAAGTACAAATACAAGAAAAAATAAAGATAGTCCCCACCCTCCAGGAGTTTAGTACCCTCTAATGGAGGAAAAGCAGAAGTATCTGAAAAGCTGGGTGAGGTGCAGCTTGGCTTCACCAAAGTTGCAAGCCACTGTGTTGGCCTGGGCCTAGCTCCAAAATGGAGGCTCAAGCAGGGATTTCACCAGTGGGAGAAGAGGACCCATCTAGTAGAAGGATGTTCCAGGATGAGGAGGCCCCCAAGCTCCAAGGCAGCTGAGGAAGTCTAGAAAAGCAGAACAAATTCACTTGTTTCGCCCCACCCTCCCACCTCCACTTCCCTAGAAATTATCAGCATGGTATAGTACAGGGTTTCCCTAAAGTCTGGACACATAGGAAATCTCATTATGCAGAGTTTCAAGACATGAAATTTTTAACAACATTTTTTTTTAATTAGCTTAAATTTTAGCCATGATATTTTCATATGGAATAAAAGCTTTCAATAGCTATTGGGAACTATTTTCCATATTAATGAGATTAGTTTAATTTAATGAGATTTCGTATGTATCTTCTATGTCTTACTATGTCTTCCTATGAAATCTCACTTATGCTAATTAAATAAAATATTAAAATTTCATTCATCTTAAAAATATGCATAGTTAATGAGATTTCCTATGTATCTAGACTTTGGGAACACTATGTAGAAAGAATGCTAGACTTGAAGTGAGCTAGATTCCGGTCACAATTCTCTTTCTAGTGAGTTATTCTGTGCAATTCACACCACCTGTCTGAGCTCAGTTTCCACATCTTCAGTGTATTTGTACCATCTGCCTCACAGGGTTATTTTGAGGAAAGTACTTTGTAAATCTTGGAGCACTATATTAATAAAATTTTTTTAAATCCCTCTCTCATAGACATGCCAGGTCTTTTCATGAGAAAAGTTGATCACTCTATCCAATATGAAACATAATCTCTTGGATCATGCTGTCTACATTACAATCTAAGTAATTTCAGGTAGCAGTTATAACTCATGTTTTTATACCATCATATGCTTAATTAAAAAGTAGCATAATGTTATAACATTAGGCCTGCTGGTCTTGAGACCACCATGACAGTTTCCCATTAAGGGAAGCTGTAGCTTAGAATCTATGCATGAAAACCATTGTTTTATGATTAGGCCTTATGGTTTTGAGGCTAAAATCTTATAGAACCTACTCATGGAAAAATACTGACAACAAAATTTTTCAAAGCCACGCATGTCCCCTTTTGTCTACCACCAGCTTTTCTCCCTGAAACAATCCTCCCAAGATACTATTTTGCCCTTAGCCCGATACACAATTTGGCCAGTTCCAGGGAAGCCATGCAAAATCATAGTATAAGATCCTCACTCTCAGAAGAGCACTTCAGAGCACCCCTTTCTGCTGGAGCATATGCTTCTGTCCAAGAGGAACATCTCTTTCCCACTGGAGTACTTCCACTACTTCCTACCGAATGGCCCATGCCTATGCTCCCCATTGCAGCACTGCCCTGACATTAGTTATGCCCTATGTTAGTGTGTGACTGAGTTGTATGTTGGGCACCCCTTTGGTCTCTTCCCTTTCTCCTCTTCCTCCTGTGGAATAAAGCTTTACACTGAATTGACTCCCATCGTTTTACACTCTCAGCACCTGAACTCATTTAGGGGTTGTTTTTTCCTGATGTTTCAGGCTGGCCATTGGTCTTTCCTTAGACATAAACTGGGGCTCCAGAGAAGGACTTAACCTATTGATAGCTGCACCTGACAGGGGACTGTGAGCCCAGTAGTAGAAAGCAAGGGCTACTAGGTGAGCAATACGTCCTCCTAGGAGGGATTCAATTGTTCCAGAAGATAGTCACAAACATATAGATCTTAGTTTTCTTTATAACAACCTGACTTTTTACAGATGAAGAAAAAATTCAGAGAAGGAAAGTAACACTCAGTATTACATTGAAGAGATTAGATCTTGTATTTCCAAAGTCTGGTGCTTTTTATACTACACAATGCTGTAAGGAAGCAAGGAAGGAAATAAGTATTTATTAAGCACCATTATATGCGAAGGACTATGCTAAGCACTTTACATATATTTCATTTGATCCTCCTGGGAGGTAGGTGCTATTATTATCCCCAATTTCAAGTTAAGGATACTGAGGCAAAGAGGTTAAGTGACTTGTCCAGGGTCACACAGCTAGTAAGTACTGAGCCAATATTTGAACAGCGCTTTATCCATTGTGCCACCTATCTGCCGCTGCCTATAATGAAGTGATTAGGAGGGACAGGAAAATGTGGGAATTTTTTCAGATGAGTTTGGTGGATTTTTTCCTCCATAATATATGCCAAACCTGAATTAAAAGTGGTAAAGTTGTGTCTGTTTTATGTACTGGCCAGCCTCTTGTATTGTGACTAATCGGGCTTGTTCTCCCCACAGAAATTATTCACGTTTTCTATAAGCTATTACCAGATTAAGTATGTCCTTCTCCACCTTTTAGCCCGTACCTGCATCATGCACCTCCCAGTCCCCTCATTAGAATGCTTATGAAACTACTACTTGTCCCAGCATTTATTTTGTGGCCTCATAGGCAGTGCTTCCTGACCAGAGGCTTATTATAAATGGTCTGTGGCAATTATATCTGTCCCAACTCCAGGACAAATTGAGGAATTTAGTCATAAATGTTGTCATTTCCAGCCTACCCCTAAACACACACACACACACACACACACACACTCACTTTCTCTGTCTCTCCCTCTTCTCCCCTTTCTCTTCCTCCATTTCTCTCTGTCTCTCTGCCTCTCTGTGTCTCTCTGTCTCTGTCTCTGTCTTTGTCTCTCTCTCTCCCCCCCCTCTCTCCCCCTCCATCCCTCTCTCTTTCTCTTCTCGTTATTTCCGTCTTCTTTCTCTTCCTTTTTGTCTCTCTGGCTCCCTCTCCCTTCCCCCACCTCTCTCTGTTTCTGTCTTTCTCTTTCCCTCCCTACTCCTCTGTGTCTCTATCTCCTCTCTTTTTCTGTTCCTCTCTTTCTCTCTCATCCTATTCCTCCCTCTCTCTCTCCTTTCCTTCTCTCCCTTTCTGTCTCTCTTTCTTTGTCTCTGTCTCCCCACTCCCCATTTCTCTTTCTCCTTTTCCCCTACCTCTCTGTCTCTCTCTGTCTCTCTGTCTCTCTGTCTCTCTCTGTCTCTCTCTCTCTCTCTCTGTCTCTCTGTCTCTCTCTCTCTCTGTCTCTCTGTCTCTCTCTCTGTCTCTCTCTCTCTCTCTCTGTCTCTCTCTTCTCTTCTCTTCTCTTTTCCTCTCCCTCTCTCTCTCTGTCTGTCTTTTTTCCTCCTTCCTTCTCTCCCTCCCTCCCTCCCATTGGTGTGGGGGATGCCTTCTCTACAACTGAGAATCTTAAGGAATTGCCTGGAGTCAAACAGCCAGTGTGTATCTATGGGTGTCCCTAAACTCAGGTCTTCCTGACTTTGAGGTCAACTGGATCCATGATGCTGCTTCTCTGTCCTCTAAACTCTTTACTTTACCTAAAGCCCTGTGATAAAACTGAGAACAGCACAGGAAGAGGTCAGGGAGACCAAGGTGACAAATGGTGGAGCCAATCTATTTTTTATCAGTAATCAGTCCATCAGAGGCAAAGTAAGAATTTGTTCAACCAGATGACCTCCCTCACCCTGGCCCCCCTAAAAGGTAAGAATTCCTGTTCTAAAACATGCACTGAACATGTTTGGTTTGTAGAGCTGAATGTCATCACATTCTTGTTGTGGTTCCTAAGTTTTGAGACAAAATTTCCGACTCTTTCAAGCTCTAGTTTTCAATCATGTTAGCAAGTATGTGTGTATCTGTGCTCTAGTGAATATCGGTTTCCTTGGTCTTTCCCCCATACTTTGAACCTCTGTCTTACACTATATCCATTCTATTATGATTAGTATATGATGGAGCATTGGATAGAGCACTGAGTTCAAGTTCAGTCTCAGACACATGCTTGCAGTGTGACCCTGGGGAAGTCACTTAACCTCTGTTTGCCTCAGTCTCCTCATCTGAGAGATGGGGATAATAATAGTGCCTGCCTCCCTAGATTGTGAGGCTGAAATGATATATAATTGTAAAACACTTAGCATAATGCCTGTCTATAATATAAGCACTATATAAATGTTAGGTATCATTATTATATTCTAATACTCTATATTATATTGTCATACATTATAACATCCCTCTTGATTATATCATATCATGTTATAATATCCCTTTGTGGTTATTTCCACTTTATCCTGCATATATCTTGTTTGTATACAGTTGTTTGCATGTTGTCTCCTCTATTAAACCATGAGTTCCTTGAGGGCAGGAATTTTTTTGTGGGGGGGGGGGGTATTCCTAGTGCTTAGCACAGTTCCTGGCACATAGTAAGCTCTTAATAAATACATCTTGACTATGACACAATTCCTACTCAGAAGCAACTCATGGCCACTCTTGAGTGCTATCTCCCCTTCTATCTTTCCCTTCTTCCCTTCCCCCTTTTACTCTCTTCCCTTTATCTCCTCGGCATCCTTCCTTTGATTCTTACTATCTGTATGACCTTGGACAAATCACCTAACCTCTCTAGTCTTCTGTTTCTCTTTATAAGTGAGAACTCTGAACCTAATAGCCTCTAAGATCCTTTCTGACCCCAAAATTTATGATTTTACTATCTTCTTGGGACATCCTTCCATATTATGGCCCCAAACCCAAGTAATAATTCAGGAAGACACCAATTATAAAAGTGGTAGTGGAGTGAGAAGGAAAAAGACCATGTTGAAAATGTTATGTGACTCTTGGAAAAAAGAAGTCTATTTCACCAAGAGTTTATTCCATGAACAAGAGAAGAGTTGATTAAAGGGGTAGATGCAAAATACATAAAATGTCCTTCCTTAGTGTAGGATTATGTATGGTGAAATAAAAACATTGCCTATCCAATATACTTATAACAGTTTAAACCTGATTTAACTAAGTGATAAGGAGCCTTCTGGCTGAAGTCAAGAAAAATGACTGAGGTATAAAATAATAAGGGACTAGAAAATAAGGTTGCAAATAGTCAGTTATAATTGACTTAGCTATTTAGATGGACAGAAGAAGAGTATATAATATAGAAATCACGAAACTTTGTTGACTCAACTTCATAGAAAGACACAGAAAGTCAACTGAAATGAGTTTTTATTCCACAGATTAGACAATTGTGGGCTACTCAGGATACCATAGACACTTAAAAATACTTCCTAATGGCTGAGTAGTGGTCTGGGTGGGTGAACAAGAATAGATATATTGAGAATTTTGTAGAATTGGGTGAAAAGTTCCAACTTCTCAAATAAGATCAGAGATGCTTTTTTTTAATCCAGAAAAGTGGTGTGCTATTATGATTGCCTACTATATGCAAATAGATCGGCAGACTTTAAAAACTGCTGCTGCCGATTGTAACTGCTGTGAGCACAATAAAGATTGTAAAGACCCTCAGTTTAGGTAAATGCTTTGATCTAATGAAACCAGACTACTTTGGGGACCCCTGTTTCTATATAGCATTTGGTGAGGTATGGCAGTGAAAAAATCGCATGGTTTCTACTCTTTGTCCTTTTTGCTTTCCGTTTAAATAATGGAACTATAATTAGCTAACGTTTGTAATCTCATTTTCCAGGCCTATTACTTCATGTCCTCATTTTCCTTGACTTCAGCCTGAAGAAGCCCTTTCACACTATTAATCTAGATTTAAACACCATCAAATACACTAGATAACATTATAATGCCCCTTGCAGTTTACACAGAATAATCTGGATTATTTCCTTGGTTTTGGAATTGCTCATTCTGGCAAGCTGGACCCCATATCCTTTGCCACCACCAATATCTTGCTTTTCTGCCTTGAATATCACCAATAAACTTCTATTTTCCCTTACCTTTTAGGACAAATTGGAAGAATGATTAGGCTTTAAAAAAAAGTACCATAAGGAATATAAGAACCGAACAAACAAACAAAATATGTCACAGGAGTTAGCTAACTTTCCAGAAAACTTAATCTGAGTTATAGAGACATGCAATTAAAAACAAAACAAAATACAAAAGGATCTTTCTCAGATTTTGTGATGCTTCACTAAGCATGACCTGGTGTTTAACTCTGAATGAGTTTAATGGAAAAAGACAAAAAGACCTTGCCCTAATTTTTCTGTGAAAAGTCATTTGCCACTTAATTATCATGCTGGGAATTAAATTGTGGTGGGACTAATTATTATGATATGACACTTTGTGCTTTCTTCCTCATTCCCCACCCCTCATTTCCAGGGTCTTCAATAGTATCCAATCTGTGACTCATATTTGTTCTTCTACTTATCGAAGAAAAAATAGTAAAACTTGTTTCATGGCTATTGTTATGTTAATTACAGGACAAGGAATGCAACCAAAACTAAAAAAAAAATTGTAAACAACCCTCAATTCCACCCACATGTTCTCCACCTCCATCATGAATTAACTAATCCCCCAGTCAAGCTGACAAAGGGGACCCTGGATTCATATCTTTGTATAATATCTTTGTATAATAGAATCTACCTGTATTCAGACTAGTAGCTAGTGTCATGGATTGAAAATCTGCAGTTGATTTTGTCTAGAACTAGTAATGAGTTATCAGTTTGAATTTGGACAATGCTCTTGGTTTAGAAGGTTGTAATGTAATAATGATGTCCACTGATTCATGTCTTACATGGGATCTGAGTCTCCGAGTATTCACTTCTGAAGACCTGTGTCTGCTTTCAAGAAAAGAACATTACACAGCTCTTTGACGTCTGCTTTAAAAACATCTGCTTCCTCCTTAGGGTGGTGCCTTAGGAAGCTGCTTTTTTTTTTTGTCCTAGACTAGTTTTAGCCGCAATTTCTAAATACCAGTTCTTAGACAGAAATCTGGGGTGATCGGAAGTGGAATTGCATTTTCACAAATAGGCGATGTGGAATTATAAAGCAGTTATTGAACCTGGAGTTCCCCACCCCATGCCTGACATCACCTTGGAACCCAGGTAGTCCTGTGGACCCAACCTAATTTTCACAAACTCTCAGGGATCCCTCTGAAGTGGCACAATTTGTGCGACAGCTGGCTGAGGCTAGGTCAGGACTAGGGCAGTGATAAATTTGGTCTCTAGGTTGTTTTGGTCTAGTGGGGAGATATTAAAGTCCCCCTACCCTCCCTGTCTCCACTGCCATCCTCTACATTGATTCCTCTCTTCCCACTGTAAAACTTGGCTGGAATCAAAAGTATGACTGAGTAATCAAGTATTCAAATTAGAAATGCAACTTCTAGCCCTAGAGGGAAAGTCAGAAAAAAAAAAACAATTTTACCACGAAGCAGCCACAAGCCTCTGGCTATTACTGGGCATTTGTCTAGGAAAAGAGGTACCTGTAGTAAGAGCAAAATGGTAGAAGAAGAGGAACCCAGTGGGGAAGTTAACTTATTTTGCAGGCATCTTACTTGAACATTGCCAGGATAAAGACTTTTTAAAAATCCCAGCTTTATTGTTGTTGGTCTTTGTGTGTGTGTGTGTGTGTGTGTGTGTGTGCGTGCGTGCGCATCAGTGTATATGTGCTTATATACACATACATATATATGTATATGTGTAAGTGTATTGTACATGTATACACATCCATATAGAGCTGCAAGGGTTCCGTCCTTCTATTTCTTAATACTAGAGCTTAGTATTTATGAACCACTCTATATGAAGGTATGTATGTGTGTTGTTGTTATTGTTCAGTCATTTTTCAATTGTGTCTGACTCATCGTGACCCCATTTGAGGTTTTCTTGGCAAAGATACGGGAGTGGTTTGTCATTTTATAGATGAGGAAACTGAGGCAAACAAGGTGAAGTGACTTGCCCAGGGTTACACAGCTAGTACCAGATGTCAGAGGCCCTCTAGTCCAAAATCCTCACTCTACAGGCAAGTTCACTTAGCTAAAACTTCCTTACTTAACCCAGGGAAGGGAAGCAATGTGCCCAGTGTCACATAGGCAGTCATTCATTATAAAAGGTGGAATTTTCACCCAGATCCTTTGACTTCAGAGCCAGCGTTCTCTCCACTGTACACTGCCACCTAGTAACAGAGGGAAAGCATTTAAGCAAAGTCAACTGACCCAGAAACTATGCCTAACTAGGTACTACTTTCCCCATCTGTAATACCTTCCTTTCTAATGATAAAGTATTTTTCTGTATTCATTCTCTAGGACTGAGATTATTCATTCGTTACAATTAATAAGAATTCAACCACTTTTTAATTTTATCGTTTACCTTATTGCAGTCCTTGTGATACTGTCCCTTTGGTTATGTCCCCTTTCTTTACTTTCTTTCACTTCATATAGGTTTTTATATATTTCTCTGAATGCCTCATCACTTATTTCCCATGACAACAATATTATTATCTTATAATATTCCATTACAGTCATATTTCACAATTAGTTCCCTCATTCCTTTATAAATGGATATCCATATTATTTCTAATATTTTTTGCTACCACAGAGGGATGCTCTGAATATTTCATTATATATTTAGATATTATGGTCATAACCATATAGCATCACTGGAAGAACAGTGACCTTGATAATATGGGTCTTTTTTTCTTAAATGTAACCATTATAAAATTCTGGGAAATATTTAACAAGTAGCTCTCTGAAAATATACATACAACATTTTTATGTTTAGTCTTTATTATTAACATTTTTTCCATCTCTTACTTAAGTCTAGACAATCAGCAAAACAATAAATCAAATCCTGGTTTATAGTGTTTGCCAATTTCCAAGGTTAAATACACTGAAAATTTAACAATTAGTTCCCATGAGTTTATTCAAAGTGGATCCAACATACCCCTAATTCTCTAATTCTGTTTGCTCAAAAACCCATTCTACTGTGTTCTCCCCAATGTTAACCATCAAGGATTAGTACTCCAGTTTCAGGTAATCAGTTAACATCAAGCTCTCACATATAGCAAGAACAGAAATAGAAACATTTCTCCCCTACACCAGGAAGGCACACTTTTCCCCTATCCTAACTCAGACCTTTACGAGATTAGGCTCAAACTTTAGACCATTTCTACAAAGCATTTGCCTCCACCAAGTTAGCTTGTGAATTTGGCATCATCCTGGGACTGTGTCTCAGCTACTGCTGGTCTTGGCTTCTATTCCTCGGTGATTGGGCTGGTGCCTTGGCTGGTAGCAAACTCAGGCCTAGATTCCTGTAATTAGATTTGTGGTGGCTTGCTCCCTAGACCTTTCAAAGCTCACAAGGTCATAGCTGTCTCCAATACTATTTTTATGCCTCACTTAAATCCAATTCCTGTGCAAGTGAAGACATCACCTTTATGATGTCATTGGTCCTCTTTGAGAACAAGAACAAGGGGCAGCTAGGTAGAGCATAGAGTTAAAATTACACTGTTATGGAAATGCTTATTTTATTCATAAATTGAAAATTAAATTAATATTTAAAAAGGGAATAGTTCAAGTCCTTTATTTTTCAGAAGACCTGTGCTGTCCCCTCTCCCCCAATTGCTAGTGCCTTCTCCCCTCAGGTAGCCTTCCATCTACTCTGTGCATATCCTGTATGTGCCTAGTTATTTATTATTATTTTTTTCAGTGCATAGAGCAACTGTCTTGGAGTCAGGAGGACTTGAGTTCAAATGTGGCCTCAGACACTTACTAGCTGTATGACCCTGGGCAAATCACTTAACCCTCATTGCCTCCAAATAAAAAGGAGAATGAGAACGAAGGATGAACATCAACAACCAAAAGCAGAAAAGAACAAATCCACAAAGACAAAGAATAGAGACCCATATTCATGACCATGTGTGGGCCTGGATGGGGAGATTAATAATAGTTAATAAGAGTTATTAACATTAAGGCCCAAGGGTTTTCTTCCCACCCAGATGTTTACAGTAGCATGCTGTCAGAAGGGGAAAAGAAAATGCTTCAGTTAGTGCTTTTAGAAGGCATTAAGATTTCTGGATCAGGAGTCAATGAAGAGGCTCCTCTTCTTATTGGGAGTTAACAGGTTAACAGGAAACAATATCTGTGCATATTCTGGACTCTATGTGAAGATTGCATTAGCCAAAAAGGTCTGGGCGTGGCCATTCCCTTGTTACACAGAGAAACTTGGGGCCATCAGAAGTGTGACCCAGTATTCCAAAGACAATCCAGTCCATTCTCCTCCTTTAATTTTGAACTCAATTCATTGTCTATCCACATTGTCTGTTCAAGATATATGTACTCATAGATCAGTTTATGGATAATCTATATCACAGTCTGGATAACAGACATTTTTTCATCTACTCTTTTTTCTGTATAGTCAGGATAAGCAGGAGTATTCTGATAAATCTTTAACAACCAGCTAGGTGATTGGGTGAAGGATGTATATATGATATACTTTTAAGTTTAATCTGAATTACTAACATTTTACACATCACTTTCTTAAGTCATTACAGTCAACAAAACAATATGTTAGGCCCTGGTTTATGGCATTTGCCGATTTCTAAGGTGTAAAGGCTCCTACTGAAAATTTAACAAATGGCTCTCATGAGCTGGCTCAAACTGGCTCCAGAACACCCCTGCTTTTAAGTGACTACAGTCTCCAGTTAGGAGGGGCTGCAACATTGCCAGTCAGTCAACAAACATTTTTTAAGCATTTACTATGTGCCAGGAACTGTGCTAAGTGCTGGGGATACAAAAAAAGACAAAAATAGTTGTCTTCAAGGAACTTAATCCTAATGGAAAAGACGTGTAAATAACTAGGCACATACAAGATATGCACAGAGTAGATGGAAGGCTACCTGAGGGGAGAAGGCACTAGTAATTGGGGGAGAGGGTACAGCTCAGGTCTCCTGAAAAATAAAGGACTTGAACTATTTCTTTTTTAATACTTATTTAATTTTTAATTTATGAATAAAATAATCATTTCCATAACAGTGTAATTTTTAAAAAGATGATTGCACATGCAACTGCAAATCTATTATGTACAACTTGCTATTCCTTTAAAATATATAATAAATTTATCATGTAAATTCTTTTTTTCCCTTTTTTTCTTTACTCCCCTCACCCGTGCCCTAGAAATGGCTACCATTAAACACAAATATGTGTGTGTGTGTGTGTGTGTGTGTGTGTGTGTGTGTGTGTGTGTGT
>NW_027186492.1:6585732-6602568 GCF_028583685.1 Petaurus breviceps papuanus | reverse complement strand
TGTGTGTGTGTGTGTGTGTGTGTGTGTGTGTGTGTGTGTGTGTGTGTGTGTGTGTGTAAAATCATTCTATATATACTTCTATTTTTCAGTTCTTTCTCTGGATGCAGATATGTTCTTCATATGTCCTTTGCAGTTAATTTGAGTACTTATAATAGTCAAAATGACCTATCCATTCAAAGTTATTCTTAAAACAGTATTGTTGTTACTGTGTACAATGTTTTCTTGGTTCTGCTCATTTCGCTCTTCATTATTTCGTGCACTTCTATCCATATTTTTCTTCGATAGTTGAGCTTATCATTTCTTACAGCACAATAGTGTTCTAACATAATTATATACCACAACTTTTTCAGTCATTTCCCAATTGACGGGCATTCCCACAATTTCCAGTTCTTTGCCACTACAAAGAAATATTTTATATAATTATTTTAGAAACATAGGTTCTTTTCCTTTTTCCCTAATCAGACCTAGTAGTGACATTTCTGGGTCAAAGGGTATAGACAATTTAATAATTTGATTTGAACTGTCTTGAAGGAAACCCAGTGAGATCCCTGGTGGAGGCAGAGGTGAGGGGCCAGAGAATTCTGGACATGGGAGTTAATCAGTGAAAATCCATGGGTCTGGAAGATGGAATATAGGCCAGCATGATTAGACTATAGAGTATATGGAAGAGAGCAAAATATAAGAAGACTCA
Source organism: Petaurus breviceps papuanus (assembly GCF_028583685.1). NCBI lineage: Eukaryota > Metazoa > Chordata > Mammalia > Diprotodontia > Petauridae > Petaurus > Petaurus breviceps. The sequence continues at coordinate 6,601,877 of NW_027186492.1, read as the reverse complement.
GAAGGTAGAAAGGGACCGAGTCATAAAGAACTTTGAATGCAAAACAGAGGAATTTATATGTGATCTTGAAGGTAATTAGGCCACTGTAGCTCATTGAGGAAGGAGCTGCCAGGGTTATACTAGAATGTCAGAAAAATCACTTTGGCAGTTGAGTAGATAATGGATTGAGGTGGGGAAAGATTGGAGCCAGAGACCAGTTAGAAAAGAGGATTCTTGCAGTAGTCCATGGAAGAAGTAACAAAGTGACTGATGCAATTCATGCAATGCCTTCTACTAACAGGATCATGTAGACCAGTGGTATCGAACTCAAAACTACATGTAAGCATCCCTGTGGGCCATATATTGAGTTAGAAAACTACATTTTAACATTATGTGTTTTGTATTTTTATTTATTTCCAAATAATATTTTAATTTGGGTCAGTCTGCACTTGGGAGTGTTCTGGGTCACATACATATTTGGCACCTCCAGTGTAGAGAACCTTATGATGAATAGGGAACCCCTCTTCTATTTGTACCATCTACTGGAAATCCTTCCTTACAGTGGCTCATACCTTTGAGTCTGTTTTATACCTTGCCTGATTGTAACAACCAGATATTTGCCAAACAAAGGTTATTGATATATATATATACATGTACGCACATGCACACACACAAACACATTTTGAGGCAGTCAGGGTTAAGTGACTTGCCCAGGGCCACACAGCTAGTAAATGACTGAGGCCAGATTTGACCTCAGGTACTCCTAATTCTAGGGCTGGTGCTCTATCCACTGTACCACCTAGCTGCCTCTGCTGTCTTATCTTTTAAAGAATCTCACATGACTTTGGTTCCTGCATACAGTGGTGTATCAATGTGAATTATTCTCACCCAGGCAACTGGTGGGTAGTAACAAAAGTGATGTGTGTTGATTTTGGATTTTGATTTGTTTTGTTTTTAAGTGAAAGGCCAATTTGTTGATTTGGACCCTGGTAATGACAACCCTAGTGAGAACTGGACTCCCAGGTAGATGTGATTCACCAGAAGCCTGGAATTAATCCCATTTCCTTAGACTCTTTAGGACTAGTGATGACCTAGAACCATACATCACTATTTCCCAGGGCCACTATGAATGTGACCTACCACATCCCAGATTGATCTAGGCTTGAACCATTTGTTCAGCTAAGACCAAACTTGCCTCAGACACATGGCAAGTCAAAATTGTTGTATTTAGCTTGTTTCTAATGCTGAGTCCTGGTCAGCTGCCAGGTGAAGATTATTCTACTTGCTTGGCAGCTCTTCAAATTGTTGAGTCTGTTCCAAAAAATGGGTGATTTCCTCCTATCCCCTTATTGGCTGAGGGAGGATAAATGATTTTCACGCACCTGGCGAAAATTCTTTCAGTAACCTAAGGATATCCAAGATTACTAAACCCGGAGATCATGATGCTTTTATCCTATTTTACTGAGTAAGTTAGGGATGCACCCAGAACCATCTACTCTTGATGGATCATACAAGGTACCCCCCACCAGAAAAAAAGATCTCAAAACACTTTGTAAAGTCTCTTAGTCAATAACAACAAGTAGGGTGTGATAAAAATCCATGGACTATGCCTTAGTCAACTGTCTATGCATTCACTTGCCAACTGAACCAAGGCTTCTAAAAATCTATTTCATTAAAGGCTACAAGTATCAGAGACAGGATACAAACCTAGTTCTATCTGTACTCTCTCAACTACCTCATAGTTAGAACGAGGCTAGGAGGAACTGTAACAGGTGGCAGAGTTCACCTCTTTGAGTTTCGTCTGGACAATTTCACCCTGTTTTATGGATCCATCTTCTGCCTCCTCTAGGAAGGAAGAAGTATTCCACCACTTCCTTAGTAACCAGCTGAGTGTTTAACTCAACAACTGTTTAAACAAGTCAACGACTGTGATAGTTATTTAGCACACTCTCTAGCTGAGCTTTTTGCTGACAGATGCTCATAGTCCATTTGAAAAGATGAAGTAATTATGCATGAAACAATTCAGTATTTCAAGGATCCCTGATTTTATTAGCCTTGTTATGCCCTCAATCAGTGGAAATCAGAACCCACTCTGTACCTTAATGAACAATCTTTATGAATTGTTTAGTTAAAAAAAATTACCTGCTGGCCAACCTTTTGGTTCTGTTCAACTTCTTCGAGTCTAGCTAGACTGGCAGTGAATTGGCACAGTGGATAGAGTGTTGAACCTAGAGTCAGGAAGACGCATTTTCCTGAGTTCAAATCTGACTTCAAACACTTATTAGCTGTGTGACTCTGGCCAAGTCACTTAACTCTATTTGCGTCAGTTTCCTCATCTATAAAATGAACTGGAGAAGGAAATGGCAAATCACTGCAGTATCTTTGCCAAGAAAACTCTAAATGGGGTCACAAAGAGTAAGACATGACTAAAATAACTGAACAACAAAATATTGAAGTTTAGAAGTGTAAGGACTTTCAAGTACTCTGATTGCTCCCACAAACTAGCTGTGTCAAGATCACACAACTAATTTGTGGGAATGACTGGAATACTTAAATGCTTCAAGATGAAATGAGACTTGAGATGGACCTTGAAAAATGGAGAAGGGAAGATGGATGGAGTACCAGGTAGAGGGAACAGCATAAGCAAAGGCACAGAAGAGGAATCACTCATAGTTTATTCAGCCAACAGTGAGAAAAACTAGCCTGATCAGAATGGAGGTGACTATTAGGGATTAGTGGGAAATGTGGTTGGCTGGGCAAGGGTGGAGCCTTCCTTGGAAGCCAGGAAGAAGATTTTGGACTTGATGTGGTAGGCAACAGAGAATCATTACAGAATTGACATGATGAAAGCAATGTTTAAAAAAGATTAGTTTAATATTGCTACTACAGAAAGTGGGTTGGAGGTATGTTGTGGGCTGGGTCTGATTCTGTTTGACTCCCCTGGCAGTTTAGATTGGATATTGAAGAGGTGAGACAATGACGGACCATTCAAGTTTTAACAAAAGGAGGTTTATTTTGCCAAGACATAGAAAGGATATTCAACAAGTAGATGTCACTTAGCTACTGAAAGGGACCCAACTCAGGTGGGTGGGTCTTTTTTTAACCCTTAGGTAACCAAGAAGTCACATTAACACAGCCCAAGTTCTCCAGGAAGTTATTTCAACCACAGGACTCTTGAGACTTAGCCCATTGGACTAATTGAGTCTCAGGGAAAGCTAGGGAAAGAAACTAGTCGAACCTGCATTGAGTATTGTTGGGAGGAAGGGAACCTGGTAGATATTGATACTATCCCAAGGTAGGAAATCATGGAAGCAGGTAAACCAATTAATATCCTGTTACAGTAGTCCATGAGGGAGGTGATGAGAGCCAGGATCAGATGATGTTAATGGAAAAGAAAAGATAAATCTGAAAGAAATTTCCAAGGGAGGATCAATAGGATATAGTGACAGAAACAGTATGAAGCAGCTGAAAGAATGCTGACCTTGGAGTCAAATAGACCTAGGTTTGTATCCTGCCTCTGATACAAATCACTTAACCTCAATAAGCCTCAGTTTCTTCATCTGTAAAATACAGATAATATCTGTGATTCCTGTCTTGCAAGGTTTTTGTGAGGCTTAGATGTGATAATCCCTGGAGAGCCTGCTGCAGATCTGAAAAACAAAAACTACTACTACTAATAATAATATAATAATAACTGATATTTATAGTATGTTTTATTATACTGACATTTAAGGTATAGAGGAGGCAACTTGGCATAGTGAATGGAGAACTGACATTGGAGTTATAGGATCATAGATCTGTAGCTGAAAGGGATCTCAGAGGTCACTGAGTCAAACCATCTTAGTTTACAGATGAAGAAACTGAGACCTAGAAGGGTAAATGACTTGCCTATGGTCATAAAGGCAATAATTGGCGGACCGTAGAATGAAACTCAGGTCCTCTGACTTGAGTCCTCTCCCTTATACTGTGTTGTTCCCTCTGACACTTGCTGGCTCTATGATCCTGGGCAAGTGATTTCAAACCTTAGTGCTTCAGTCAACTCTCCAAGACTGTGAATTGCAAAAATAATTGTCTACATGCACAAGTGTAGGGAATTTTCCTGATCAGAAATCCCCTACACTAATGAAATTATAGATCTGGAGAAAAACATAGGTATATACCTGGAAAAGAATAAAAAATGAGGGTCTAAGTTTTAGCCTCAGAAATGGGGAAGGTGGTATTTCAGTTAAGATACTCAGTGGTTGGGGAAGTTTTAGATAGGTAAACACACAGGAGTGGGAGCAGGAGCTTTTCTAGCAGGTGTTCTAGAAGGTTCACTCTTGATTTAGACAGATGGGAAGACAGGATTAGAGACATAAGAAGGGGTTAAATAAGCTTACTTTAGTCTTCTCAAGAGGTTTGCTGATAATGGGAGCACTAACTGCTACAGCATTCTCCAATTACTCTTCTCATAGGGGCAGGCAAGAATATAGTAGGGGCTACAACTCCTATGGGTCCCCTAAGTCTCAGTGGGGGCCAGTTGAGGCAAGCATACAGATTCCCCCCTTATTGACCAGTGCTTACTTGATTCATAGGGTAACGGACAAAGAAGGCAATTTGACAGCAATAGCCTCACAAGTTTACATTAACTCATCATTATATCTCACTGTGTAGTCCCAGTGGGTATTTACCAGCTGAACTCAAATGTTTACATTAGCTTAAGATTATAATATGATGCACAAACATGGTCGAGATGTTTACAAACCATGAGCCTGAGAACTAGAGATTATTATGGCCATGGATCCTGGGAACTAGTATTTATGATCCTGGGAACTACTATCTAAAAAAGAATAACAAAATCCACCTTACACTAAAATCCACCTTACATACAGGAAGTATTGGAAAAAACAGGGCTGTAGCACAGGTAAGAAATCAGGGCTAGAGATACCAATTTCAGAATCACTAGCAAAGAGGTTGTAGGTGAAGCCAGTTCTCAATTTTAAGAATTTTATAGTTTTGCTCGTGAATTCTCTCTTTTACATTTAAACTCTAGCATAACCTATTCCAAAGTCGGGGTGGGGGTGGCGTTTGCAGGAATCAATATTTTGATAATGCAAATTTCCCAAGTTAGATCTTTCCTCTCCAATCACAGCAACTCGTTCTGTATGAATACATATTAGAGCCATGTTGATCTGTTGATTGGTAGAAACAGTTTTTAAGCAACATAAAGCAGAATACTACTTTTCTTTACTACTCTATAATTGGAAAGATTTTGGGGGAAATTTGAGTCCTTAGCTTGGCATAATATCACTCTTATTTCTGAGTTTGGAATCAGTCTTGTCACTTAGATGATGATGATCCTTATTTGTCCATTATGTAACTCAAAGTTCTGCCTCCCCATTACATTACCAAGATATCTGGTGTTCATCATTATCTGAGAATAATTGACTTACCACCTATAAATGGAATGTAGTGCTGGTTAAATGAGACAATACTGAGTAAGCATTACTGTCTTAGCCTGGTGTTCCCACTAAAAAATAATAATAGTTAACATTTATTTAGAGTTTTAAGGTTTGTAGAACAGTTTATGTATATTATATTTTCTGAGCCTCACAACAACTCCATGAGTTAGGTGCTTTCATTAGCTGTTATTATTACTGTCCACTCCTCAGTAAACTGTCTCAGCCAAGAGGCTAAAACAGTTTCAGGGTAACTGACCAGCCTCAAACCCGTTGGTGAGTTAGTGGGATGTCTATCCCAATCATGTGATGACTTCCCTCGACAGAATGGGTGGATAACTACAATTTGTTCCAATGGCTAAGAAGGTGCCTGAAGCAGGCTCCATGAAGTACTTAGAGCTTGGTCAGACTTCAAAAATTCCAACATCATGCACGGCATCCTAGGCCATCTCCAGTCATCCTGACTTTTGTCCTGCCACTGGACTTTGACTCTGGAAGAGAGAGTGAGACTAATGACTTTGTGCAACTCTGCCTCACTTAAATCCAATTCACGCATGAGTCAAGATATCACCTTGTGATGTCATTGGTTGTCTTTGAAAACAAAGAATAAAGAACAAGGGCAACATCTATTAGCCTCGTTTTACAGATGAAGAAAGTAAAGACTAAAGAGGTTAATTAACTTATACAAGACTACATAGCTAGTAAGTGTTTTAGACAGGATCCAGACTCAGGTCTTCCTAACTCCACGTGTGGCACTCTTCACTATGCCACCTAGTTGTAGTACAGTAGCAGCGAAGGTAGAGCCAAGAAAGAAGTAGACAACTGGAGAAGATAACTTTTGTTTTGTTTATCAACAACCTCCTTCTCCTAAGTGTCTTCATACCATACCTTAAGTCATAGCTAAATATGCGCTCAGTTCTTGTTTAGCTTGGTAGAAACTAACAGAGCTTGTATTCCATCAGCATAGCTTTTGAAACCCATGGTCACCTCTGCATCATAATAAGGCATCATGGTGGACAAGGTAATTCACTCTGAGGCAGAAGACATAGATAAGATAATGAGAGTTAAGATGAGTCAGACATTTTTGAACTAAGGTAGAAGCAAGGCTTGGTTGTTATCAAGAGGGGAAGTTCAAGGCCATTTGTACCCCACCCAGATATTTCAAACAGATTTCATGTCAGGATGACTCAGTTGAAAAGATAAGAGGCTATTTCCATTGAGTCAGCCCAAGTAAAATACAACAGGGTTGGATGTATTTCTAGCAAAGATACATTCTTTTTTTTAATTTATTTTTTAATCAATAAAAATCCATCTTTTCTCCCTCCCAATCTCTCCCAACTGAAAAGGAAGAAGAACAAAAACCCTGTTACAAACATGTATAGTCAGACAAAACAAATGTACTCTGTACACGGATCCATCACATCTCTATCGGGAGGTGGGTTTCATCATTAGTCTTTTAGAATCATGGCTGTATTGATTAGAATTCTTGGGGCTTTCAAAATAGTTTGTATTTACGATATTAATATTATAGAAATGGTTCTGCTCACCTCACTGTAGCAGCAAGCACCCCGAGCGTCCTCAGAGTTTGCTGCCAATACAGGTTCTTAGATCTGCTTTGTTAAAGGAAAGCAACTCAAAATGGGTTAACAAGCTTACTTTAATCAGTCAGACATATATCGTTTACCTTGTTCAGGGGAAAAGGTCAGCACACCGAACTTCAAAGTACACAGACAGAATTATCAAGACAGAAACAGATCTAGTAGACAGATTTCAAACTGTCCAACCATTACATCCATACCCAGTCAACATCTGGGTTTCAACATCTGGGTTTTTTCAAAGCCGGGGGGCTCAGGACAATGGCTTCCCAGAATCCATATCAAATCACAGAACACTTCTCAAAGTGAGCCCCAAAACAAAGCCTCACATCAGGGTTTATATAGCCTTCTCCTGGCTCAGAGAATGTAACAACCTTCTGGACCCACTGGCCAATCAAGAAGTATCTACTGAAAAACAAGCCTCCCACCCCAGGCTCCAGGTGCACTTTAGCCTAGGGGCAGGGAAGATCTTTAAATTTGCATTTCCATTACACTCACTCTGCATCAGTTCATATAATTCTTCCCAGGTTTCTCTGAAACCACCTCCTTCATAATTTATTACAGAACAATAGTATTCCATCACATTAATATACCATATTTTATTCAGCCATTCCCAATTGGTGGGTACCTCCTCAGTTTCTAATTCTTTGTCACTGCAGAAAGAGCTGCTAGGAATACATCTGTTTGTCTTTAGAGTTTGTTTTGCTTAGGACTAATCCTTCCCTTAATATATCCTCCTTATTCCAACCCCATTCCATGTTAATGAAATGTATGCCTACACTCAAATATGTGTTGTGTGTATTTTTCCTTTCTTTGACCATTTAAGATGAGAGTGAAGTTCAAGTTTCGTCTATTCCCCACCTCCTTCCTCCTGGTTTGTATAGATTTCTAATTGTGTACCTTGATGATATGAGATATTTTCCCCCACCTCTCCTTTCCCTTCTCCCCATCTAAAGCATTCCTCTTCTCCTTTTCTATTCTTAAGGTCATTAAGACATAACTGAACCATTCCCAGTCTTTCTGTCTAATCAAACTCTATGCCCCCAAATAATTAGAGGGTTCTAAGGGGAAACAATCTCCTTCTATTGGAATGTAGAGTTGTTTGGTCTGGTTTTTTAATTTTTTTAGTTAAGACTTCATACTCATGTTTACCCTTTTCTAATTTCCCTTGACTCCTGTGTTTGCACTTCAACATTAATATGCAGTTCTGGTCTTTTTCAGGAATGCTTGAAAGTCCTTTATTTCATTAAAATTCTGTTTGTTCTTGTGGTTGCTGTTTTTTTTCTTTTCTGCAAGTAAGGTGGATTTTTGTTATTCTTTCTTAGAGTTTAGTTTCCCAGGATCCATAGCCATAACAATCTCTTGTTCTCAAGTATTAGACATGAGTTCACACGTTCTCATGGTTACGGTTCAAAACATCTCCACCACACTTGTGCAGCATTATATAATGATAATAATATAAACATTTGTGCTTAAATTGTAAATATCCACTGCAACTGCATAGTGAGATACAGGGATGAGGTAATGTAAAATTGGAGAATGTTGCTGGCAAAATGCCTTCATTGTCTATTGCCCGATAAAGCAGGTGGGCACAGGTCAGTGAGTGAGGAAACCTTAGAGTTGAATGCACAAGCTGGAATGCTGTGTGTGCCTTGATCAGCCCCCATCAAGGCTTGGGGGGAATCTGTGTTTGCCTCAGTTAGCCCCTCTTGAGGCTTGAGAGGATTCAGGGGAATGCACAAGCTGTGCTTCTCTCAATTGACCCCATCGAGACAGTGATAGTTGTCTCCCCCTTCTCACTGGCCCCTTCAAGAAGGGTGATTACGGAATGCTATAGGAGTTGGTACTCCCATTATTAGCAACCTGTTTGTGAGAAGACCAGACTAAAATAAAGTAAGATTATCAGCACCTTTGAAACTGTCTTCCTGTCTGACCAGATCAAGAGTGAACCTGTGCTAGCAGCCCTCCTGTGAGCTAGTGTTATCTGTCTTACATTTGCTCGATAGGATTATATTCAGTTTTATTGGGTAAGTTATTCTTGGTTGTAAGCTTATATCCTTTGTCTTCTGGAATATCATATTCCAAACTCATTGCTCCTTTATATTTGTGACTGCTTAATCATGGGTGATACTATTGCTCCTCAGTACTTGAATTTTTTTTTCTCTCTGATTGCTTGCAGTATTTTTTTTTTTAACCTGGAAGCTCTGGTTTTGAGCTATGATGTTCCTGGGATTTTTCATTTTGGGGGTTATTTTTGGGAGATGATTAGTATACTCTTTTTATTCCCTCTTTGCCCTCAGGTTCTAGGAAATGTGAATAATCTTCTTTTATGATTTCTTGCAACATGATATCTAAACTCTTTTTTGGTCATATTTCAAGTAGTTCAATAATCTTTGAAGCATCGTTTCTCCTTGATCTGTTTTCTAGATCAGGTGTTTTTTGTTATGAGATACTTTACATTTTCTACTATTTTTTTTGTTTCAATGCATTCTATTTTAAAGTCATTTTAATTATTTATTTATTGACAAACAAATCAAAGGACCTCTGATGGCTCTTCCAAACTTTCAAAGCTCAAAGATTCATAACCTGGTCAAACCTGTTTCCAAATATTCAGTCATCTAAGATCAGGAAAGAATAAACACACATCACTCATTCACAGACACATAGGGACCATGTGAGAAAACACAGGTTGCCGTTTCCCCTACCCCTTCCCCAAACTCACCCCTGGCATTCCTCCTTACTCAAAAGGAACCAAAAAAGAGGGGAAACTTTTGTATGTACCTTCAGTTCTGGCTATGCCTCTACTGAGTCAGCATTCCTTTGGCTATTAAGACAATTAGAAGACTTCATCAACATATTGTACAGACCCCTGAGTCATTCCTGGGTGGAAGTAGCTTCCTCAAAGTTTCATATGTTGCATTGGAATCAGATGATGAACTCATTTCTCTGTATAACAATCAGTAAGGGCCAATCTGAGCATGGCCTAAGGACAGGGCCCTCCCATTACATAGACATCTTTGTTGCCCCCTTGTTTTCTCACTTCTTTAAGAGCAGATAGCATTTCATTCTCTATACTTCTGTTTCCAGCATCTAGCCTAGTGTATGGCACAAAGGCATTTGATAAATACTTGTTTGATTGACTAATTAAGCTTTTCAAAGTCATTTTTTCTTTATAGTGTTTTAGTCATATAACTTGTTCTCCTGGTTCTCACAGGTAACATTTTTTACTGAGTATTCTAGATAGAAAAAAAGGGCCTTTTGATTATGTTCAACTCTTTCGAGAGGTTCAGGATGCCCCTGTGACCCAACTGACAAGAGGCAGGATGTTAGGGGTGCTTGTAGTAGACTTGGAATGGGTTACAATGACCTGGTTTTTAAAACCCCTGTGATATTCTTTTTTTATTTTTTAAAAATATTTATTTATTTTTAGTTCCACCTCTGATTTTTTTTTTTTTTTGCTTTTTAGAGGGGGGAAGGTAGGGCAATTGGGGTTAAGTGACTTACTCAAGGTTATACAACCAGTAAGTATTAAGTGTCTGAGGCCAGATCTGAACTCAGGTCCTCCTGACTCCAGGGCTGGTGCTCTATTCACTGCACCACTTAGCTACCCCCATCTCAGAGATTTAAGAATTTATAAGAATTTTATATTTTAAGAATAATATCAGAATTTAAGAATATCTCTAAGGACTGAGCTATGACATTTTGATTTCAGAGAACTTACTGTGTTTCCCCGATAATAAGACACTGTCTTATTTTTTTTTTGACAGAAAAACACCAGAGGGCTTATTTTCAGGGGAGGGCTTATTTTAATGAACATTGACAGCAATTTTAATAAACAGCTCTCCTCCATGGCACTGGTCTCAATGGCGCCAGCAAGCAAATCACTGGGGAAGAACAGGATGATGCGCTCACTGCTGCAGCTCTGATTGGATGCAGCTCGGAGCGCGGTGTGAGCTTCATGGGGGGGGGGGACAGTGCATACAGAGGGTACCGTAATGTAGCGTGTAGCGCAGGGGATCACCTTCACTACAGTAGCAATCTCAATAGGGCTTATTTTTGGGGGAGGGCTTATTTTAGAGGAATCTTACACAGTAAGGGGAGGGCTTATTTTCGGGATAGGTCTTATTATCGGGGAAACACGGCATATCTGTGATGCGGGATATTTGCACATACTAAAGATAATAGGATGAAAATTCTTATTTCAAAGTAAAATCATAATATCTGCTTGCAATTATTTGTATTTAAAGTACATTTGCACAGTTTGGAGAAATTGTAGTAAATTATAATAAAATTATTTGAAAAATTCTTGCATCATTAATTACATTGAGTTACTCGAGGTCAGGGATTGTCTTTTGTCTCTTGTTATTTCCCCAGCACTTAGCATAGTGCTTAACACATAGTAGGCATTTCATAAATGTTTGTTGACTTGATTCAAATAGACCAACTCTTCCTTAGACTCTGATGCTTCCTTTTGCCCTCTCTTTTCATTGCCAAGCATGTCAATATAATAGTCTAGATTCATTATCTCAGTTTCTTCATTTTCATTCTGACTTCTCACCCTTTCCATGCAATCGGACTTCTGACCCTACCATTCTATTGGGATTGCTATTTCAAAGCTCAATGACCTTTTTATGGTCAAAACCAGCAGCCTTCTCTCTTTAACCTCTCTGCATCATTGACGCTCTTAACCGCTTTTCCTTCTTGAAAATTGTATTACACTGTAATTCTTTGATTCTCCTACCACCTTTCTAACTATATCTCTGTTTCAGTTCCTTGCTTTCACCACCTAATGGTTGGCATTGTTCTTGGCATTCTTCTCTCCTCTCTTTACAATCTCTCACTTGTCAATCTTGTTCCTTCCCACAGCTTCAATTATCATTTTTATGTAACTATCAAAATTTGTATCTCCTCCTCTGACCCTTTTTCTAAACTTGAGGCCCACGTATCTAGCTCTCTTTTGTCTGTCTCCAAATGATTTCTGAAATTCAGTGCACCCAAAATCCAGTTTATGATCTCCCCCAAATTTATGCTTTATGACTTTGTTTCCATATATTCATTGGGTAGGTGAGAGATTGGGGAGAGGGAGAGTAAGGAAAAGAAACAAATCACTTGAAAATGTTTTAGAACTGAATTTTCTTGAACTTTTTGTTATCAGGATCTCTTAAAAATTATTGAGGACCACCCCCCCCCCCTCAGCTTTTGTTTATATTGATTATATCTATTGTTATTTACCACGTTAGAAATTAAAATATCTTAGTATTATTATGAAAATAGTTTTTTCCTTGAGGACCTCCCTGAAAGGGTCTCAGGGACCCCCAGGAGTCCATGGACTTTGAAACTGCTGGTGGATTACTAGAGGGATTTTTATGAGCCTATAAGGCTAGTGCCTTGAGTACAACACCTTCCTGGTGGACAAATTATAAATTACATTCCCTCATCGGTTAATGGTAAAGTATAACTTTGTCTCCTTGTGAGCTTATGGAAAACAAGATGTAAGGCTGCTACTGTTTAATATAGTACCTCAATGCAAACTACAGCAATGTGACAGTTATTTGTGTATGTCTTATCTCTCCTTCAAGTTAATAAGCTCCTGATAAGGTCCAGGGAGGCAGGGAGGCCTTTGTCAACTGCTTTCCTGTGGTGCTTAGCATAGAACCATGTTCAATAGACATATGTTGCACACCAAATGATAAAAGTTGACCTTGTGATACCTAAGGAACATTTGTGTTTGTAGTTATGATTTATTAAGTTTTTAAGGCCCAGTGCCATATTTAACCCTGACAATTATGTGACTTGGCCTCTGTTTCAAATCAATAGTAGCAGGAAGAAGGCCCACTGTACCTTTTATCTAGAAAGTGCCAGAGGCAGAAGTCACAATGACAATGGAAAATTAGTTCATTTCTAGTAATTATGTTTTTATCCTACACAAAAACAACATTTCTCAGGAAATGAAACCATTCATCATTCAAGGCTTCTGGTGAAAGTGTTGAAACACTGGCTTAGTGCTGGTGCCTTTCTTAAATGCTGGCTTGGCCCCCTGCCCTGATGCAAGGTTTCATCAGTCAGGGCTGGAGGCCAACCACACCTCGCTGTAATGATTTTTGACTAAGGTCTGTCCTAACCCATGAAAGTCCGAGTCAGAATAATCATTAAGAACCACACAGTTCTGACGCAGCATTGTGGTAACTCAGTTTCCTGCTTGGTTCTGGATAAACCTCCTTCCATAATTTAGCCTGACGGCTCCTCTGTTGGCTTAAAAGTTATTAGGGGAGTTGCCTGTGCTCATTCCACATGAAAGACTAACCTTGCATTTGGTCACATGTACTATAGAAATGACAGGTAGGGAGAAATACGTGACCATAGGAGGGTGTTGGGACTTGAATGTGAGGTTTTTTTTTCCCTTCTCTATTCAACATGAAGTTAGATTATACAAAATATATGAGGAACGGTTGATGAACCAACCTTATTAAGGAAAAGAAACTGATTGCTGACCAGGCCAGATAGAATTCATTTAACCTGTCATTTGTACCACTATTATAAACCTAGCAATAGAAACTAGATGTGGAAAGTCAGAAAAACAACAACAGATAACATATAACAATTAGGTGCTTGATCAAATGAGTTTATTATTCCTGATAATAATAACTTACTACATGTATATAGTGCCTTAAGCCTTTTCTTCATTAAACTTCTGTGATATAGGTAGTATCAATAATTATTCACACTTTACAAATTAGGAAACTGCAACACAAAGAAATTAAGCAATTTACCCAGAATCACATAGCTAGCAAATGTGGGAGCTTAAGACTCAAATTCAGATTCTCGGACTCTAAAACCTGTGCCCCTTTCCGCCAAATCACTAAGACATTACTCATCCTTCTTGCTCTCTGTGGGATTTGACACTAGAGCTTCTCCACTCTTTTGGATCTTCTCTCCAACCTCGTCTTTTGAGATAACACGCTCTCCTGGCTATCCCCCCACCCTCTGGATCTCACACCTGTTCTATCTCAATTACTGCTTCTTCTTCCCAACCCCTAAATGTTGGCGTTTCTCAGCGTTCTGTTGGTCCTCTCTCTTGTAATCTCCTTACACTTTTTCCTTTGGCCCTTTCATCCACTTCCACAATTTCAGTTACCACCCTTATGTAAATGATTTCCAAATTGATATTTCTGTAGGACTCTACCTTTGTATTGCCAATTGCCTAAAAGATGTCATCCCTTGCTATCTCAAACTCAACATGTCCAAAGTAAAGCTTATTACTTCCACCCTGACCCAAACTTTGCTCCTCCTTCTGACTTAAATCTAATTTTTGAGTATCTGCCACAGGCCTGTACAACCTGTGGCCCGCCAAAGGATTTCAGGTGGCCTGCATAAAATGTAGAGGAAAACATCCTCTACATTTTTGGGGGACTGCTCAAAATTCTTTGGCATATGGCCCATGGGCCACCAGTTATGCAGGTCTTGATCTACCATATTTGAAGCACTAGTCTAGAACTGGGTAGACAAAAATGAAAAAGGACCGTGCCTGCCTTCAAGGAGCTTGCAGCTTCAAAGGTTGTATAATATGACCTATACACAAACAAGTATGTAAGGTAGGATGTGATAAAGTAAAGGAGAGATCCAAACTATTTTTCTGACAGTGGTAACTACCCTTCTGTTAGCCCCTATTGTTGATTCTTTCTTCTTCCATATCTCTCACTTCCACTCAGTTACTGATTTGAACCGTAGTTCTGTTACTCCCAAGACAGTGATCTTTCCATTGCATCAGAGGATAATTTTTTTTTTCCTTACCTAGCCTTAATCACTGAATGGACATTGCCTCAGTCAAACTAAGACCTGTTGAAGACCTTAGCTTAAAAAGGCCAAGGTCTCCCACTGCATCCAGGACCATCTCCAGTCGTCCTGATCTATATCTTGCCACTGGACCCAGATGGCTCCAGTGGAGGAAGTAAACTTTGCACAGCCCTCCCTCACTTAACTCCAGTTCACTTTCAAGTCACCTTCCTGATGTCATGGTCTTTTTCCAAAGAACAAACAACAATTTCTACTGCTGTAGTACAAATCTCCATGTCACCTTCCTAGGGTATAGAATCACATTCTAACCAACCTTCTCAACATCACTTGTCCCCCTACACTCCTTTGCTTCTCCCCATCTATGCTTTCCACTTCTTCTACTGCCAAATTCATTTCTGTGTATATGGCACTCATTTGTTCAAAATTCTGTAGTACTGCCTTCTGTATAAATATCAAACTCCTCAGACTGTCATGTAAAGTCCTCTAAGATCTGACATCCCCTTACTTTCCCAACTTTGTCATACCACTGTCTTCCATTTATTCTATGTTATAGTCAAACTAGATTATACACCATCCTGGAGCAAGATACTAGGGACAAAAAGAGAATAAAACAATGAATTTATATTATATTGTTGTTATTTATTCATTTTATTCATGTCTGACTGTCCATGATCCCCTTTCGGGTTTTCTTGACAAAGATACTGGAGTGTTTTGCCGTTTCCTTTTCCAGTTCATTTTGCAAATGAGGAAATTGAGGCAAACAGGATTAAGTAACTAGCCCAGGGACACACAATTATGTCCGAGGCCAGATTTGAACTCATTGAAAAGGAGTCTTCCTGACTCCAGGGCTGGTGCTCTGTCCACTGCACACATAGATGTCCTTATATTGGGAGGATGCAATATATGAAAGTAAATATAATTCATGTTGAGAACGAAAGAAAGGAAAGGAAATTAAACAAAGTGTTCTAGAATAATGGGAGTGGGGAGGAGGAGGAAAAAAAGCATTTGTTAAGTACCTACTATGTGCTAAGCACTTTGAAAAAATGGCCTCATTTTATCCTCACAACAACCCTGTAAGGTAGGTGCTGCTATTATCTCCTTTTTGCAATGGAGAAAATAAGGCAGTCAGAGGTTAGGTGACTTTCCCAGAGTCATACAGTTAGTAAGCACACGTTTGAACCCTAATTAGAATTTTCTGACTCCATGTTCTATGCATTGAACCACTTAGATACTTCTAGGTACAAGTAACTGCAGGGAATTGGAGGGTGGGAGTGAGGGGAGACAGACAGGGAACTTTGCAGAAGACATGGCACCTGAACTGACCCTGGAAGAAAGATAA
>NW_027186492.1:6541146-6585722 GCF_028583685.1 Petaurus breviceps papuanus | reverse complement strand
ACTTTGCAGAAGACATGGCACCTGAACTGACCCTGGAAGAAAGATAAACTAATATTCTGAAAGGTAGAAATGAGATGTCCAAGGATTTTCTCATTTTGATAGAACCATTTGTTTTTGGTTCCATAATGGGTCAAATCCTCTAGGGAATCTGCTTTTAGGAACAACTCCAGGGTTCTACCATCTTGAGGATCATGGTTTGATTCTGAATCATAGTGTTGTAAGAACATAGATTTAGAGCTGGAAGGGAACCAAGAGGCCATTGAGTCCAACCCCCTCTTTTATGGATGAGGAAACTATGGCACAGAGAACTTAAGTCACTTACCCAGGATCACACAACTAATAAGTATATGAATCAATAAGTATATGAATATATATTTTAATCTAGGTTTCTTCCCAACTCCAAGTCCAGTGCCCTATCCACTATGGGATGCTGCCTCTTGATACATCTGCTTCAGTGACTTAAACCCTAGACCCTATTAGCATGCAGAGTGGATTGAGAAGTGTCAAGTTGGGAGCTTAGTCTAAGATTTTCATGAGTTCCCCTAATAAATCCTTGAGAAAAGCTGAGACCCATTCCTGTTTTCCCCCCATTTGGCAAGATCTCTCAGTCCTCTCTTAACACCCCCTAGGATCTCCAGGGTGAAAGAAGCCAAGAGAATAAAGCCAAACTCCCTGATGAGGAGTCCCTTTTTTACTTTTGTGACACTTTCCCCTAAATTGGATATATTTTTAGTTTGTAATAAATGATAATACTTCATTCCCAGATTAGTCTTAAGTGTCTCTTCTTATAGTGATGTCTTGAAGTAAAATCCTTATTATATCCAGTTTTTAAATGTACCTCTATCCTCTTGATCTTTCAGTTTTGTTTTTCTAGCTCTCCCTAATTATCTGTCAAATTATGGGGTTGGACTAGATGATCTCTTAGACTCGTTCTAGTTCTAAAGATACATCATTTGAAATCTTCCTTGTCTCTTTTCTGCTCCTTTGATAAAAAATAGATTTTGTCAGTGTTGTTTAGTAATTTGCAGTGCTGTCTGACTATTTGTGAACCCATCAGGGATTTTCTTGGCCAAGATATTGGAGTGGTTTGCCATTTCCTTCTACAAATCATTTGACAAATAAAGAAACTGAGGCAAACAGGGTTAAGTGACTTGCTAGTCACATAGCTAGTTAAGTGTCTGAGGTCACATTTGAACTCAAGTATTACTGACTCCAGGCCAAGTTCTCTATCCACTGAACCACCTTAGCTGTCTTTTCAAAAAATGTTACCTATTCTTCCCCTAGAATTTCTCTCTTTTATCCCATCTACACAACTTTCCTTTAGAACAATTTTTTAAAGTGGAATAAGATAAAAAAATTAGCAAAACAAATCAACACACTAAAAAAATGTGATATCATATGTAGTATTCTCTTCCTTTGGATCCCCACCTCTAAAAAGAAAATGGGGGATGTGTCTTTTATCTCTTCTTTCAGGCCAAGATTTTGTGTGTGTGTGTGTGTATGTATTTCATAATTTTCTATTTCAGTTGTTTTGTGGTTTTTGTTGTTCTTTCCATTTCCATTATTGTAGCCACTGGGAACATTGTTTTCTTGGTTCTGCTGACTTCACTTTACATCAGTTCTTGTAAATCTTTCTCTGCTTCTCTGTATTCATCATATTTGTTGTTTCTTAAAACACAGTAAAAGGGAAAAGGATCCACATGTATAAAAATATTTATAGCAGCTCCTTTTGTGGTGTCAAAGAATTGGAAATTGAGGGGATGCCCATCAATTGGGGAATGGCTGAACAAGTTGTGGTATATGATCATGACGGAATATTACCGTGTTATAAGAAGTGATGAACGGGATGCTTTCAGAAAAATCTGGAAAGATTTTTATGAACTAATGCTGAGTGAAGTGAGCAGAACCAGCAGAAGCCAGAAAGTCAATTTCATTATAGTAACTACGAAGTTGGTACATATAACCAATGCAGTGAACACCCACATTCTCAAGCCTTCCCAAACCTTCCCTCAGTCAGGCCTTCAAAACAAAACAGACTCCACCAAGCAAAGATCCTCCTCTCTTCACTCATGGTAGCTCCTCAGCCTCCATGCTGCTTGCTCCCAGAAGTTCTCCTCAATTCTCTTCTCAGTTCTCAGTTCTTCTCAGTTCAGTTCTCAGTTCTCAGTTTTCAATCTATTCTCAGTTCTACTCTCTCTCCAGCAGTAGCTCCTCAGACTCCATGCTGCTTGCTCCCAGAAGTTCTCAGTTCTTCTCAATTCTCTTCTCAGTTCTCAGTTCTTCTCAGTTCAGTTTTTAGTTCTCAGTTTTCAATTCTATTCTCAGTTCCACTCTCTCTCCAGCAGTAGCTCCTCAGCCTCCATGCTGCTTGCTCCCAGAAGTTATCAGTTCTTCTCAATTCTCTTCTCAGTTCTCAGTTCTTTTCAGTTCAGTTCTCAGTTTTCAATTCTATTCTCAGTTCCACTCTTTCTCCAGCAGTCGCAGCTCAGCCTCCATGCAGCTTGCTCTCAGAAGTTCTGTCTCCCAACAGCTTCGGCTCTCTAGCTTGGGCTTTTCCTTATATATGGTATTAGCTCCTCCCTGTTCTACCCCTTCCTGTCACATCAGCAAGTTCATCCCACTGTGGGATTCACAAGTTCTGGATCTTAATACTTGATACAATCATGAACTGAAACAAGGTGCTAAGTAGTTAAATAGCTGAAACAAGGTGTTAACTACTTCTGTTTCTTAAGAACTTGAAACAAGGTGCTAAGTAACTGTTTGCCTGCCAATAAGGGGCAGGGAAGATCTTCAAATCCCATTACCATTACAACTTTGTCCCTGGGGTCACAAGTGAATAATAGCAACAAGGAAGGGAGGAAAGGGTACTAGTGATTGGGAGGAATCAGGAAAAGTTTGTTTAGACTAAGGTGATATTTCAGTAAATTCTTTTTATTTTTTTGCCTTTTTTTTGGAGGGCAGTTGGGGTTAAGTGACTTGCCCAAGGTCACACAGCTAGTTTTGGTGTTATATTTCAGTAGGTTCTTGAAACAGAAAGTGAGGAATTCCATGATGTGAAGGTTAGGAAGTGAGTTGGAGAAGGAAAATGAGGGATAAAAAGTTCAGTTTGCCTAAAACAGTGGTTCTTAAAATGTAGATTGTGAGGTCAAAACTATTTTCCTAATGATACTGAGAGGTTTTAATTCCTAATATGATAAATATTGATAGATAATCCATATAAACAAAAGTTCTCTGAGGAGTCTTCAATAATTTTTAAGAGTATAAAAAGGTTCTGAGACCTACTGGTTTAAAATATAGAGAATGTGAAGGGGCATGCATAATAGTATGAGATAAACCTTGAAATGTGGATTGGAGCTGGATTGTATATGCTCTCAAATCTCATGACTAGTAGTTTATATTCTATTTGTCAGGCAACAGACACCCACTAAAGTAGAGTGATGTGATTAGAGCAAAACATTAGAAAGATGATCCCAGTAGGCAATAGAAAATCATTGGAGATTTTTGAGTAGGTAACATGATGAGATTTTTGTTTTAGGAAGATTATTCTGTAGTTAATATTGATGTTACTGCTTTGATATTGATTATAGGCTGGATTAGTGAAGAAAGACACTGTATACCAAGAACCCAATCAGGAGGCTATGCCAACAGCACAGATAATGAAGGCCTAGACCAGAGCAATAAGAATGGAAATGTCAATCAAGGAATGCAATTGAGAAAAGTTTTGAAAGACATGCAGTGAGTTTACTCTGGGTACAATATCCCAGAATGATGCTATTATATCTCTTCTTCAGGGTACTAGGGGTACCTTGAGGAGTGAATAGGGTGTCTTTCTTTAGTGCCATTGACTCAAGCCTACACTGGTTGTGTTCCCTCCATCATTAGCCGCCAGTGAACGATTAGCACCCTAGCTCCATTTAACCAATTAACATCAATTAGTTTTTACAGAAGGATATTTATGCTTCAAAGATAGAACAGTAGTAAAAGTATGATTATCAGGGATGGTTATGTGGAGCAGTGAATAGAGCACCAGCCCTGGAGTCAGGAGGACCTGAGTTCAAATCCAGCCTCAGATAGTTAACACAAAAACTAGCCCTATGATGTTGGGCAAGTCACTTAATCCCAACTGCCCTCCAAAAAGCAAGCAAAAAAAAAGTAGTATGATTATTTCCTCCCAATACCTCAGGGCATAATCTCCTCATACCGTTTCAGTCTCCAAGGAGAATAACTAAATTCATATCCAAATATAGTAACGCTGTTGGATGTGTCCTTATCTTAGATACACCCCAGCTGAATCCAAATGTTGCTCTGTACTCCTTGGGGTGTTGATGCTGGCCTGGCCACAGAATTTAATGTGGACTTGATGTCCAGAATCTACAGACTTTTGATGCTTGGGCAGCTTACTCTCATGACCTTTATCACCTTACTAAGCAATTTAATCACTTTACCAAGTTAAGCACAGAATCTTGAGAGGCAACTGCTTCCAGGATAGGAAGAAAGAAGAGAAAGGGAAAACAAGAGAAGGAAGAGAAATAAGGAAGTAGTCATGAGAGGTAGGAGAGCCCGGGAAGTTTAGTGTCCCTCACAGAAGCTAAGAGAGGACATAGTTTCAAGAGTGGACATTCATCAGTCATCAGATATCATAAAGAGGTCAAGGATATAGACTAAGAAAAGGCTTTGTCAAGAAGGTCACTAGGAGCCTTTGAGGTAGCAGTTTGGTGAAGCCAGGCCACAGGGGAATTAAGAAGGGAATATGTCTTTTCTTCCAAGGAAATGAGAAAAGGTCATTGGATTTAGAAGTTACAAGAACATTGGTAACTTCAAGGGAATGGTAGAGTAGCGGATCAGATGGCTTCCCTTCTTCAGGTCTCTCCTCCATTCCAGTCCATCCTTCCACATAGTGCCAAAACCATTTTTTAGAAGTGCAGGTCTGACTATGACATTCCCCTACTTAATAAATTTCCTATTGCTTCTAGGATAAAATACAAAATTGTCTGTTTGCCTTTTAGACACCTTCACAGCCTGGCTTAAACCTACATTTCTAGCCTCATTATATATCATTGTACCCTATAGTCTGGATGCTAGAATAAATGGCCTTTGTGCTGTTCCTTATAGACAGGACTCCATCTTCCATCTCTTTGCCTTTGCACTGGCCATATTCCATTCCTGGAACGCTTTTCCTCCTCGTCAGCCCCACAGAATCACTTGTTTTTTTAAGCACTATTACCTACAAGAAGCCTTAACTGATTCCAACTGCTAAGGGTCCTCCCTTCCTCAACTTGACTTATATTTATTCCAAATATTCTTAAATGTGTATGTGTTGTCTCCCTCAACAAAATATAACCTCCTTGACAGCAGAGCTTGATAAATTTTTGCCCCAGTTTCTAGCACAATGCTAGATACATGGGAGGTATTTAATAAATGTTTGTTAATTGATTGATGAGGTAGAAACTACATTATAAGGGACCAAGTGGTGGGAAGTAGCATCGAAAATTGGAGGGTCAAACGAAAATTTTTTTTGCTTTTTGGAGGGCAGTTGGGGTTGAGTGACTTGCCCAATGTCACACAGCTAGTGAGTGTTAAGTATCTGAGGCCAGATTTGAACTCAGGTCCTCCTGACTCCAGGGCTGGTGCTCTATTCACTGCCCCACCTAGCTGCCTGGAGGATCAAACTATTAACAGTCATTCAGAAGAATGCTCCAAATCACTAATAAGAAAAGTACAAATCAAAATAATTCTGAGTTTCTATCTTGTCCCTAGCAAATTGGCAGTGATTATGAAAGATAGGTATGCTGGTGGGGCTATGGAAAAATAGACCCAATAAAGCAGTATCAGTGGAGTTGTAAATTGATCCAACTGTCCTGGAGAGCAGTTGGGAATTATGCAAATAAAGAAATGAAAATGTCCATACCCATTGACCCAGAGATTCCATTGCTCCATACACTCCAAGGGGGTCAAAGACAAAAATGAAGACCTCATGTGCACCAAAATATTTATATCTGCACTTTTTTTGTGGAAGCAAAGTATTAGAAACAAACTGTGGCACATGAATGTGATGGAATATTATTACTATACTGTAAGAAATGTTGAGGGCAGCTAGATGGTACAGTGAGTGTATGGAGTGCCGGGCCAGGAGTCAGGAAGACCTGACTTCAAATCTGGTCAAGTCTGGGTAATCCGGGGCAAGTAACTTAAGCTCTGCCTGCTTCAGCTTCCTCCTCTGGAATGGGGATAATAATAGTGTCTACTTCTCAGGGTTGTTGTGAGGATCAAATAAGCTAATATTTGTAAAGTGCTTTGTAAACCTTAAAGTTATTTATAAATGCTAGTGTAAACTGAGCCCCAACATTCATTGATATGGAACTCTCTCCTTATGGGTGGAGATCAATGTCCAGTGCCTCCATGAAGGGCAGGGCAGAGACTTCTAGGCTCTTCAGTCTCGGTGGGTTCTTTTAGCTACCAGCTTCGAGAGAGAAGATGGGCTATTTCACTGTCTCTTCAAGTTTCAGAAGGGGAGAAAGACTCTTGGAAGGAGCTGACATGAGAGGACCTGGCAGTCTTCATTATATCTACATCAACAGTTTGTTGCACTAGAGATTTCATTTCCTTTTGTGTGAGATCTGGGACGTGTATCTCTGACAAAGGCCTTATTTCTCAAAAATATAGAGAACTGAGTCATATTTATTATAGTACAAGTCATTCCCCAACTGGTAAATGGTCAAAGGATATGAACAGGCAGTTTTCAGACAAAGAAATCATACCTATCTATAGTCATATGAAAAATGCCCTAAATCACTATTGATTAGAGAAATGCTAATTAAAACAACTCTGAGGTACTACCTCATACCTATCAGATTGGCCAATATGACAAAAAAGAGAAAATGTTGGATTTTGGGGGGGTATGGGAAAATGGGGACACTGATGCATTGTTGATGGAGTTGTGAACTGAACCAACTATTCTGGAGAACAATTTGTAACTATGCCTAAAGAGCTATAAAACTATGCATAACCTTTGATCCAGAAATAACACTGCTAGTTCTATATCCTTTGTACAAAAGTATTTATAACAGCTCTTTTTGTGGTGGCTAAGAATTGGAAATTGAAGGGATGCCCTTCAGTTGGACTGTGGTATATGATTGTAATTGAATATTATTGTGCTATAAGAAATAATAAGCAGAATGATTTCAGAAAAGCCTAGAAAGACATATATGAACTGATACATAGTGAAGCAGATAAACAGAATCAGGAGAATATTGTACACAGTAACAATAATATTGTTTGATGAAGTCATTGTGAATGACTTGGCAATTCTCAACAATACAAGGATCCAAGATAATCCAAATGATGAAGCATACTATCCACCTCCAGAGAAAGAATTGATGTTGTTTGAATACAGACCGAAGCATACTATTTTTCACTTTCTTTCTTTCATTTTTTTTCTTTTACTCAAGTCTTTTTGTACAAAATGACTAATATGGAAATGTTTTACATAATTGTGCATGTATAACCTATATCTGATTGCTTACTGTCACAGGGTGGGGAGGAGGGAGAGAGGGATGGACATAATTTGAAACATAAGACTTTAAATAAAAAATTGAAAAATAAAGTAGAAAGGCTTTATCTTGAAAAAAGAGAAAAGAAATAGTCATCAGAAGTTTAGCTTGAACCTAAAAATTACATCCTTTAGACTAATGATATTTAAGGGAATAGGTATAATATTAGCCCAGTAACCCAGAATGGCCCTAACTTCCTGCTTTCCCTCCTGGCAGGAATTAGAATCTTCCTTAGGGAAGGGTAGGAGGAAAGAGACACTACAAATCTATTCTTGCCTCCCAGCAAGCCACACATTGAGACAGTCATCTCAGGGCTGACAGCAGGCAAATTATGTCCTTTCTGCTCTCAACTTTTGAAGGAATGAAGTGATGAAGATTTTCTGGTACAAACTAAGACCAAGCATAAGCCTGAGGCCCATCATCTCAGAGAAGCCAGAAGTTAAACATCATTATTTATTTTTTCTTCTCTGTGGCTCGTGTTTGAATCTTCCTAAGCCAGCATGAGGGAGTGAAGATCATTAATAACACTCATGTAACCTGTGCCCTGTGCCAGCTTTATCTTTTTAAAATTATTCTTTACCTTGAGGCCCAAGGAGATGATTTGGGGATAAAAGGAGCCGGAAGAACATATCCTTCTCCTCTTCACCCCCACTCCCCACCCCGCTCTTGAAGAAACTCTTATTGAAGAGTATGTACTCAAAACAAGTTTGAAGAACAGGTTTGGAAGCTGGGAGAGAAGACAGGTAGCAAGATTTATTATGTGGGGTAGAAAGTTCTGTATAAGAAAGCTCAAACTTTTTCCTTTAATTTATACCAATTTTATGAAATTATGTAACTTGAGGATGTTGAGTGCCTTCTTTCTGAAAATGTAGCGGGGGGGTCCCTCTGGTCTAAGAGAATATAGTCCAGCTGTACCTGTGTCAAGGAGGAGTCATCTAGGTATCTTCAGGCTGAAAACTTGGTGACCAGAGGGTTTACTCCAGCCTTTGAGGGGCTATCTTTTATATTCTGGAGATAACCTAGAAAAGTCATTTGATTGGTGGATCAAGTAATACACTGCCTTGTAGACAAATCAGATATTGTACTCCCTCACTGGGTAATTAGTATGACAATAACAACAATAAAAATTAGTATTTATATAATATTTTAAAACTTGCAAAGCACTATACATATGTGATCTCATTTGATCTTCATAATAACCCTAGGAGACAGGGTATATTATTATCCCCATTTTGCAGAAAAAACTGAGGTCAGCAGAAGTTAAGTGACTTGCCTAGGGTCACACAGCTGGTGTCTGAGGTGGGATTTGAACTTGGGTTTTCCTGACTCCAAATCCAATACTCTTACCCGAAATGCCACCTAGCTGCCTCTGTATAGTGACACACTGACTTTCTGTTGACTGGAGGAAGGCAGTACTGATTTGAGGGGCTTATACTTCTTTGGTACCCCATGTGACTTGTGGTATACACACAAAATATCACACACAGTAACCAGGTGTAATATCTAAGGATAATCAGTTTCCATTCCTAAACCCTACAATAACATGCACAGATTTTAAATCAATTCTTAAGTATTTACTGAGTAGCTACTATGTTGTCAGAATTATACTATATATGGCATGAGATACAAAAGATGTATAAAACATGGTCCTTGTCCTCAAGAAGCTTACAATCTAGTTGGGGATTGTATGTAAGGAAGATTTTGTTATCCTTTTTGGAGTTTAGTTTCTCAGGATCCATGGCCATGCCAATGTCTAGTTTCCAGGTGTTAGATAATAACTCCCAGAATAGCCCCAAGGATTCTAGATATTAGTTCCTAAAATCATAGTGATAGTCCTACTGAGACTGCACAGTGAGATATAGGTGACATAATTAATATTTCCTACACTTGTGCAGAATGACAATATTGCTGAAGTTAACCCGTGAACTTAGTGTTGGCAAGATGCCTTCTTTGTCTGTTACCCTATAAAGCAAGTGGGAACTGGTCAGTGAGTGGGGAAACCATGGGGAATTCATAGGGGAATCCATGGAGGAACCTATTTGGGATTTGGGTAATGCATATAGGAATGCATGTACCTACCTCAACTGGCCCCCATTGAGGCTTGAGGGGATTTAGGAGAGTGCACAAGCTGTGCCTGTCTTGATCAACCCCATTGAGATGTAGGGGTAGTTGCCACCCTTTCATGCTGGTCCCAATGAGAAGAGTTGTTAGGGAATGTTGTAGGAGTTGGTGCTCCCATTGTCAGCAAACCTTTGAGAAGACTAGACTAGAATAAAGAAAGATTATTAAACCCTCTGATGCTGTCTTCCTGTCTGACCAGATCAAGAGTGAACTTGTTAGAAGCTGGAGTCCCCAAACTCCAGTACCTCTGGTGTGTTATTTGTGAAACAGGATACATACCTAATGTTGTTTAATCATGTCTGACTCTTCATGACCCCATTTGGGGTTTTCTTGGCAGAGAAATCACAGGAGTGATTTGCCATTTCCTTCTCCAGCTCATTTTCCAGATGAGGAAACTGAGGCAAACAGGGTGAATTGACTTGCCCA
Organism: Petaurus breviceps papuanus; assembly: GCF_028583685.1. NCBI lineage: Eukaryota > Metazoa > Chordata > Mammalia > Diprotodontia > Petauridae > Petaurus > Petaurus breviceps. The sequence continues at coordinate 6,575,625 of NW_027186492.1, read as the reverse complement.
GGGTCACACAGCTAGTAAATGTTTGAGGCCTGATTTGAACTCAGGAAGACGAATCTTCCTGACTCCAGGCCCAGTGCTCCACTTAATTGCCCCACAAATCTAATACATAGCATTATGAGATCATAGTTTTATAACTGGAAAGGACCTTAGGGGCCATTTTGCCCAACTCCTTCATTTTATAGATGGGGAAACTGAGGTACAGAGATTTTTTTTTTAATTTGACTTGCCCAAGGTCACACAGATAGTAAGCATCTGGAGAACATTTAAGTTAAAAAATTGTGCAATACTGAGTTCAAAGCTTAAAGAAAGAAGATTCCAGTGTGGGTTAGAGTAGTCAGAGAAAGATGACTTGAGCTAGTCCCTAAGGGATGAAGAGGAGATGAATAAGTGGGGAAGAGGAAGCAAGGTAGAAAATCAAGTGGATTAAAAAGCGTCACCTGGACCCTCATGTCTGCTCTGCAGTTCTTTTCTTCATATCTTGTGGATTACCTGTTACATGACTCATAGCAGTTATTCCAAAAGATCCCCAATACCAACCCTGCCTCCTTCCTTCTGAGCTAATGATCTCATTTACTTTACTGAGCTCCATTTGAATTTCCAGTCTAATCCTACAATGTAAGTACCTACAATGTGCAGAGTGCTATATAAGGAACAACAACAACAAAAAAAAACCAAAGTGAAAACATAGCCCCTGCCCTCCAAGTGCTTACATTCTATTGGAAAAAACCAAACCAACCAACCTTATGAGTGCAGGCTGGGTGAATTGTGGCTATGGTACAACAGCTGACATCTGTGTAGCACTTTACATGCATTATTTAAGCCTCACAACAACTCATTGAGGTAGATACTCCTGGTGTTATCCTCATCTGGATAAAACTGAGGCTTAAGGATGTCCACTTGCTCACAGTCCCACAGTTAGTATTAGAGGTCAGATTTGAACCCAGGTCTTCTTAAATTGAAGTACAGTACTTTCCCCATAGTGCTCTGCTGCCTCTTAGCTTTTCTCATTATCCCCTTTTTCCCCTCTCCAGCTGCCTCCATACCCTCTTTACAATTTCAGAATTTCTCTAACTTCATCCATTCTCCCCTTGTTCTCTCCTATCTTAGAGATCTTAGATTCATTTCCTTTCTTCCTTCTTGGGCCAGTTTGCCCCTTCTTAGGTAACCTGGTGCCCCTTCCCCCTTCCAGGGGCTCACCATATTGGTGTTGGATATGGTGCAGATAACCAACTAGCTTTAGCCCCATTATAGCTCAGAACTCCCAAGCTTAAGGGAGTGACTCAAGGAAGTCACCAGCCTCGACCTCCTTGGAGGCAGGGATTACAGATGTGTGCCACAATATTGAGACAGCTAGATGGCTCAGCGGGTAGAGTTGTGCTTGGACTCAGGAAGACCTGCATTCAAATATGAACTCAAATACTTACCGTGTGACCTTGGATAAGACTCAACTTCAGTTTGCCTTACTCCACTAGAGAAGGAAATGGCAAACCACTTCAGTATCTTTGCCAATGGACAATATTGTCCATGAGGTCATGAAGAGACTGAACAACAACCATCATATTAAGCTCCTTCTCCTTTTTTAAGACTAATTTCCCAATCCACATTGATCACATCCTCTCTCTCCCAGAACTTCGTTTCATCAGTTATAGCCTCCTCTCTTGCATCTTCAATGCCTCCCTCTTCCACTAGCTTCTCTGCATTTGAGCATGCTTACTTCTTCCCTGACCGAAAGCAACCTACGTCTGATCCCATTGCATCTTCAAGATAACATTCTGTCTCTTCACCAAAAACCTAAAACAATTCATCTACACTTGCATCATGTACTCATCCTTTAGTTCTTTGCAACTTGACTTCCACACCAACCATTCTACTGAAATAATTGTATTTTTTAATTAATATTTTATTTTTTCTGAGTTACAGATGATTTCTAACATTCATTTTTTAAAAATTTAAATTCCAAATTTTCTCTTTCCCTTCTACCTTAAGATAATAAGCAATTTGATTATATGTGCAATCATGCAAAACCTGAAACTATTTTCTTAAGGGTCAACATTGACTTTCTAATCACCAAATCAGTGGCCATTTCTTAGTCCTCATCCTCCTTGACCTCTCTGCTGTATCTTACATTGCTGACCACCCCCTCCTTCTTGTTAACTCTTCTCCTTTGGCAATCATGACACTATATATACTTGTTCTTTGACCTTTCTGACTATTCCTTTTTTTTATGTTCCCTTTGCCTTGTTATTGTGAGTCTCAATTGAGATAATATATGCAAAACACTTTGAAACTTTGAGGTACCATATTACTATTACTTCCCACCCTTTAACCACTTTGGGAGTATTGACCAATGTGATGTCTTTGACCTTTTTCTTGTTTCTCTCTGTACTTTCTCCCTCAGAGATCTCTTACATTCTTAGGATTTCAAATACCCCCTTGTTGCAAATGATTCCCAAATCTACATTTCCACCATTATATTCCCCCTACATCTCTAGTCCTATGTTTTCAATTTCCTGTTGGATAGCTTGACCTAAATGTGCTACTGGTGGGGAAGGGACAGGAAATAAGCATTTATATAGCAGCTGCTATCAGTCAGATACTGTGCTAAGCATTTTTAAAAAAATAAATATTATCGGGGCAGCTAGGTGACTGAGTGAATAGAGCACTGGTCCTGGAGTCAGGAGGACCTGAGTTCAAATCCAGCCTCAGACACTTACTAGCTATGTGACCTTGGGCAAGTCACTTAACCCCAGTTGCCTTGCCTTCCTCCAAAAAAACAAACCAAACAAAAAAAAATCTCATTTGGTATACCAAACACAACATCTTTCAAACCAAACTTGTTAATTCACCCTCACACCAGATTATCTTTTTGACTAACTCAGTTTTGTTAACAGGACCACTCTTCCTAGGCAGGAAGGTTTGAAACTTCTATGCAAACTTTTATTCCTCCCTATCCTTTGTCTTCCACTAAGGAACTAGGAATGCCTCAGCTTTGCCCAGCAAATAAAGCCCAAAAACCTTAGCCCGCTGTTCAAAGCCCTGCAACAGATAGTTCTCGATCTACTTTTTTTTTTTTAAGAAGAAAGCAAGACAATTGGGGTTAAGTAACTTGCTCAAGGTCATACAGCTAGTTAAGTGTCAAGTGTCTGAGGATGGATTTGAACTCCGGTCCTCCTGACTCCAGGGTTGGTTCTCTATTCACTGTGCCACCTAGCTGCCCCTCAATCTACTTTCTAATCTCAGGTCTTAGAGGTTTCCCATACCAATCACTGAGTTGGATTATCTATTATCATTTTCAGAATAAGTACATATTATATTTTACTGCCTCCCCATCTTTATTTATGCTAGTCCCTCTACCTACAATTTTTTCTTTCCTCATGTTTCCTTATCAAAATTCAACTCATTTTTAGAAACTCAGTTCAAATGCTACCTCCATCAGGATAAGTTTTCTCAGGGATTGTTTCATTCTTTGTATGTACTGTACTTAGCACAGTATTTGGAACAGAGTAGATGCTTAATAAATGTTTGTTGCACCCATTCTAGCTTGTCTCCTGCAACAGATTTCCCTTTCTGTCTTCCCCATTTTTTCACACATTTTCAATCTCTCCCTTACTGCTGGTTGCTTTCCTACAATCTGAAAACATGCCCATGTTTCCCCCATCCTCAAAACTCACTCATTTCTTCCATCTCTCTAACTATCATCCTCTTTTCCATCTTGTATGGCTAAACTCCTGGACGAGTCCATACATCATAACTAGCTCCACTTTCTCTCTTCTCGCTCTCTACTTAACCTCTTATAGTCTGATTTCTGACCTCATCACTTCACTGAAATTGCTCTCTCCAAAGTTAGAAAAGTTCTAATTTCCAAATCCAATGGCCTTTTTTTCCTTCTTTTTCTTCTTCTTTTTTTTTTTTTTTTGCTTTTTGGAGGGGGAAAGGTAGGGCTTTTGGGGTTAAGTGACTTGCCCAAGGTCACATGACTAGTAAGTGTTAAGTGTCCGAGGCAGGATTTGAACTCAGGTCCTCCTGACTCCAGGGCCAGTGCTCTATTCACTGCACCACCTAGCCACCCTCGCAGTGGCCTTTTTTCAGTCCTCATTCTCCTTGACTTCTCTGCAGCCTTTGACACTATTCATCACCTTCTTTTCCTTGATACTCTTTTCTCTCTAGGTTTTCAGGACACCACTATCTCCTGGCTTTCCTCCTATCCATCTGACCACTCCTTCTTGGTTTCCTTTCTGGGTCTTCATCCAGATCATGCCCTCTAACTGTAGGGTTCTGTTCTGGGTCCTCTTCTCTTCTCCTTCTTCATTACTTCCCTTGGGGATCTCATCAGCTCCCATGGATTTAATTACCATTTTTATGCTGAGGATTCTCAAATCTACCTATTTTGTACTAATCTCTTTGCTGACCCCTAATGTCTTATCTCCAGCTGCCTTTCAGATGTGTCGAACTGAACGTCCTGTAGACATCTTAACAACATTCCTGAAACCAAAATCATTATCTTCCCCCAAACTCTCCCCACCTCCAAACTTCCCTATTACAGTAAAGGGCAGCACCATCCTCCCAGGCCCTCAGGCTTACAGCCTAGGAGTTACCCTGCATTTCTCACTATTTCCTCCCTCCACCCCCTACAACATTCAATCTGTTGCCAAAGCCTGTCAATTTCACCTTTGCGACATCTCTCTAATACACCCCCTTCTCTCCTGACACTACCATCACTGTAATACAGACCCTCACCACCTCATGCCTGGACTATTGCAATAGCCTGTTGATGGGTCCACCTGCCTCAAATCTCTCTGTACTGCAATTCTTCTTCCATTCAGCCACCAAAATGATTTTTCTAAAATGCGGGTCCAATCATGTCACTTCCCCCCTCTCCCGAAATAAACTCTCGTGGCTCCCTATTGCCTCCAAGCTCAAATACAAAATCCTCTGTTTGATGTTCAAAGCCCTTCATTACTTAATGCCCTCCTAGTCTTTTCTAGTATTCTTACACCTTATTCCCTGCCAAGTACTCTTCAATCCAGTGACACTGGTCGCTTTACACTTCCATGAACAAGGTATGTCATCTCTCATTTCTGGGCATTTTCTCTGGCTGTCCCCCATGCCTGGGATGTTCTCCCTCCTCATCTCTGCCTACTGGCTTCCTTTTAAGTCCCAACTGAAATCCTACCTTCTTCAGGAAGCCTTTCCCAAACTCCTCTTAATTCCAGTGTCATCTCTCTGTTAATTATTTCCCATTTATTCTGTGTAACCTTTTGGTACATGTTTGTTTTTTGTCTCTCCCATTAGGTTGTGAGCTCCTGGAGGTCAGGGACTGTCTTTTGCCTCTTTTTGTATCCGTAGTGCTTAGCATAGTGACTGGCACGTAGTAGGCATTTAATAAATGTTTATTGAATGACTGACTGATCACCAGCGCTGAAAGTAATCCTTCCCTCCCTCCATCTGGACTCCTATGATATTGCCTTTGTGGACAAGTATTATCTTCCCTAAGACATTATAAACTCTCTAGGAACAAGAAATATATCTTAATCATTATTTTATGGTCTGTCGCACTAGATCCTATAACTAAAAGGTACTGAGCAAATTTCCATTGAATTGAATCTGACTATAGATCCTTTCTCTTTCATACCCAGCCAAAACCAAAATGGAGTGATGTAAAACGTTGTTATAATAGCCATAGAAATTTCATATGAATCATCCAGATTAACTCAGGGAATTAACCACCTCTTACATGTCCTCTAACAACAATCAGTAAACATGTAAATAGCTTTTTGAAACTGCCAAATGAACTTCACTCTTTTGTGAATGCTGCTCCTACTTCACCTTTGCTTACTTCTTTCAGTTGTGGGTCTGGTTTGTGTGTGACTGTACACAAACTTGTATACCCCACCTAATCTCTAGCCATAATCCCCTGACTTCTCTTTGACTTTCTTTTGGCATGAAGTTTTCCAGGTCATTATGGACTGGAATTTGAACTTGCTTTCATAACCATTTGATCCTGAATAGACTTTTCCCATAAGACAACAAAAGTTGTGAAGAGGCAGATAAAAAAAATTAATTCAAAACCCCCCACAGAAACGAAGCTTCCTCTTCTGGCCACTCAGAACCTTGATGACTTGAAAAGGAGGCCACTGAAATAAATCCCTCAGCAATTTTAAAAAGCTTTAGGTAGGAGCTTCCTTTTCTCTAAACAAGATCCACCCAGAACAACGGGAAACTTAAGAGGAGGGCTAGAAGGAGGAGGAAATGGCAGCACCACCCATCTACAGGGAGGACGGAAGGATAGGTTGGTTCTATGATGTTGACTATAAATGCTGACAAGAGGTGAGCAGATCTGGAATCTACATGTAGATTAGTTAAAGTGCTCCCAACAACGAAAGGAGACGGAAAGAAATGGATCAGGGTATGTATTGGGAATCTAATAGCCCAATTCATTTTAATTATCATGAATGTCAAGAGAAGGAAGAAACCCAATGAGTGAATACATATGCTTGTTATTTATTGTTTAATTTATTAAGTAGGATGTGATCTCTTGGAGAGAAGGGACTGTGTTATTTTGTTTTGTCTCTAAATCCCCAGGGCCTAGCATAAGACTTTTCAAATAGTGGGTATTTGATGACTGTTTGTTGCATTGCATTGTATTGAATTGAATAATTGGGATCTCTGTGTCTCTTTTCCCAATCTGTGGTCTGATATTGGAAAACAAGTGATTAGTATAAAAGATACAAATAATTTTTCTTTGCTCAACTGATGAAGTCTTTTCTTAGCAATTCATGGGGCTAGAAAGGACCTTGAGAGGTCATCCAGCATGACTTTACTGCCAGTTGTTTTTAACCACTGCAGCCAAGCCTGCCATTTTGCCAGGTTGCCCAGAAAGCCATTTCTAGACAGTTCTTTTAGTGACCAGTACCAGTGTCACATGAGTGAAGTAGAAAAGTTTCTGCTGCCTTTACTGCTAACTCCTCAACTTGTAACAAAATATCCCATCCTATTCTGTTGCCTTGGCTTCCTCTCAGAGTTACATCTCACCTATCAACCACAATCGCACTTCATAAGGTTTGATTAAATGTGAATGAATATGTTGCTGCTGCCTGAGTCCTAGAGAATTCCCCTTTTGCCTTCTTAAACTATTTAGCTATGTTAGTGTTAAGCATAGAAAAGAAGGGCAATTATTTTTGACAAGTGTCTGTTAAGCATTTACCAGGTGCTGAGAATGCAAAAATAAAGAAAAGAAGCAGGTCCTGCCTTCTCAGAGCTTACATTCCATTGGGGGTGGAGTGGCAAGATGGAATATGTAAGTAACTAAGTAAAATAGCTAACATGGTGCTTTAAGTCTTGCAAAGCACTGTACATATTTTATCTAATTTGATCCTCATGACAACCCTGTCAGTAGGTGCTATTAATATCCTTATTTTGCAGATGGGCAAACTGTGACTGAGAAAAGTTAAGTGACTTGCCCAGGGTCCCATAGCTGGTAGATAGTCTAAGGCAGGATCTGAGCTCAAGTCTTCCTGACTCCAACTTCAGCACTCTTACTGACTGAGCCACCTGGAATCAAAAGGGGTTGGAGGTGGGAGGGAAATCAGGTGAGGCTCCATTGAGGAAGCGGCAGCCTCCGAAGTCAGACTTGAAGGAAAAGAAAAATCCTTCGATGTAGAGATGAGGAAGGAGTAGATGAGGGACAATTCATGCAAATGCACAAAAATGGCAGATGGAACATTTGGGGAGCAGCTGGTTGGCTGTTGTCATAGAGTATTGTGTGACACGTAGAGTTCATGAAGGACAGTAATGTGAAATAAGATGAGAAAAGTATGTGGGAGTCAGACTGGAGTGCTTGAGAGTTTGTATCATCTGAGATGCAATAGGGACCCAGTAGAATGGGAACTCCTTCAGAGCAGGGGTTAGTTCATTTTTATCTCTGTATTCCTAGTACTTAATTTGTATTTGTATTCCTAGCACTTAATAAATTCCTTGAATGAATGAATAAAGTGTGAGCACAGCTATCCCAGCTAATCTAAGGGAATCTAACTGTTGTGTTGCTTTGGTCATGTCTGACTCTTTGTGACACCATTTGGGGTTTTCTTGGCAAAGATACTAGAGTGATTTGTCATTTCCTTCCCTAGCCTATTCGATAGATAAGGAAACTGAAGCAAACAGAGTTAAGTGACTTAGCCAGGATCATACAGCTAGTCTGAGACCAGATTTGAACTCAGGAAGATGTCTTCCGGACTCCAGTCCTGGCGCTCTGTGCACTGTGGTGCCATCTAGCGGCCCTAAGCGGGGGAAAGCTATAGGCACTGCTTATGTCCCTCAACCATCTCCATCTAGTATGTGGGGATAGAGCTACATCAGCACAGCCATCCCAGACAAGTTTGGGGAAGCCATAAAACCCAAGGCTGGTGTCATTTCGTTGTTTGGGAATTATCCCCTAAGATTTATCTACAAAGGGGATCGTAGAGAGCAATGATGACATGGCTATGTGGAGACAGGTTGAAAGGAGCCAGGGACCTGTAGACTCCTTTTGTGGCTTAAACTTTCTAGCAACTCATCGGCATTCCATTCATACATTCAAAAATATTGACTAGGGTGGCTAGGTGGCACAGTGAATAGAGCACCGGCCCTGAAGTCAAGGAGGACCGAGTTCAAATCTGGCCTCAGACACTTAACACAAAAACTAGCCTTGTGACCTTGGGCAAGTCACTTAACCCCAGTTGCCCTCTAAAAAAAAAAGCAAAAATATTGACTAAATGCCTATTACTTTCATAGCGCTATGGCACATGACCAATCCTTCAAGGAGTTTTTAAATCTAATTCGTAGAGACACTACAATCTGATCCTAACCTGCCCTCTCAACTTTATCTCTCAGTGTTCCTGTATCCTATACCATCAACTCCACTCTTACTGGTGCCCTACCATGCCCCAACTATATCACACACATTTCCACGTCTACCCCTTTGGTTGTTCCATATCCTTCCCTCTCTCTACCTATTCAAGTTCTCCCTGTCCTTCCAGGCTCAACTCTCATCCTGGTTCTCCTTTAAAGTGTTCCGTGGTCACTCTAGGCCACAGGAAGCACTTAATTCATTTGTCACCAGCACCATTCATCTATTTCTTAGTCACAGACTGCCTGATGACGTCATATGTGTTTTATCAGATTTGGCATCACTTAATAGGCTTGGGTTTTTGAGGTCAGCTCTACAGGGGGTCCTACCCCTCAGACATTAGAGAAGCAATTGAATGCGCATGAAAAACACAAGCTGAGCAAGGAAAGACGACTCAGAAAGCTGCTATGTAATTGTCTACAAGTCTCTGTTGCTCAAAGGGTTTGGAGGAAAAAAGGGCTGGTCATTCAAGAAGTCTTTCAGAGAGCCAGATTCAAGAAATAAACTGGGAAAAAATGCAGAAGCCGTATAGTTCAGCGAGGCAACTACTTCATACCAACCAAGCACGGTCACCTCCCTCCCTTCTTTGCAGAGGTGGGGAATTATGGGTGTGGAACAGAGCCTGTGCTTGGTTTAGGTTCTGGTTAATTTTTATGACCTGCTTTTTTCCCCCTCTTTTTTTATTCTTTGCTACAAAGCTTGGCTTGCTGGGTAGGTGAAAGGAGAGACAAATATTGAGACATGAAAGTAATGTAATAAGAGGAGTCAAGTATTTTTTTTTTAATGAGGCTTTGAGGAGAGAGTAAGAGATTGAAAGGAATGACTAGAAATGTGATCACCTAAGAATTGATTTGCAGGTGACTATTGTAGAGTTTGATACAAGCCCAGTAAATTAACTTGGGGTTTGTGGTACCTTTTGTGTTTCTGCTTGGTACACAAGGAATCATAAGGGAGAAAGCTTGAGGGGCTATTTTAGAATCAAGCCATCATGTTTAGAGAAACCACATAGAGTAGAAAGGTAGATTCCTCCTGAAGGGAAAGATCAGAAGCTTCAGAGCTGATTAGAGCACTGTGTTTTTGTCTCAGTTATGATTTTATTGGTGTAGTGAACTTCTGGTGAGGAAATGCCCTTCACTGATAGTGCAGTGGAGAGAGCTCTGGAGTCAGGAAAACCTGAATTCAAACCTGGCCTCAGACACTGCCCAACTGGTTGATACTGAGTAAGTCATTTAACCTGTTTCTGCCTCAGTTCCATCAACTATAAAATGAGAATAATAATAGCACCTAATTCCCAAGGTTGTTAAGAAGAATTAAATGAGATGATATTTGTAAAATGCCTCATACACAGCAGGAGCTTAATAAATGCTTATTCGCTTCCCTTCTTCTATACTAATGCAGATCTGCACCTTCATTTGCCCAGGGTCATACGGTCAATAAGTGTCAGAGATGGAACTTCAAACCAGGTCTTCCTGATTGTAAGACCAGTCCTTCTTCTGCTATACCAAATTGCCTTTGGATTAGGGCACTAAGGAAGCAATTAATTTGATGATTTATGAAGAGATACTTTACAACTGTTGAATTTTCTTTTTTCTTTTTTTGGAGGGGAGAAAGCAAGGCAGTTGGAGTTACATGACTTGCCCAAGGTCCCATAGCTAGTTAAGTGTCAAGGGTCTGAGGTCACATTTGAACCCAGGTCCTCCTAACTCCAGAGCCGGTTTTCTATTCACGGCACCAACTTTCTGAAGACTTGAAGAGACCTAGAGTGAGTTGAAGTGGACAGAGCAGATGTAAGGTATGGGATGTTTAAATGTCCAGTATAAGGGAGAACAAATTAAAATCCATAAAGGAAAGAGCACCACATCTGGAGTCAGAGATCTTAGATTAAAATTCCCTTTGCTGCTTACTATCTGTGAAGTGATCTTGGAAAGTCATTTCATACCTTTGGCCCTTAATTCATTGTAAAATGATGGTTTATGGTCTTGCTGAGGCAGCTAGGTAGCACAGTGGGTAGAACCTTGGGACTGGAGTCAGGAAGACCTGAGTTCAAATCTGGCCCCAGACACTTACTAGCTGTGTGACCCTGGGCAAGTCATTTAACCCTGTTTGCCTCAGTTTTTCTCATCTGTAAAATGAACTGGAAAAGGAAATGGCAAACCTATCTAGTATCTTTACTAAGATAACCCCAAATGTGGCCACAAGGAGTTGGACGTGACTGAAACAACTGAACAACAGTTTTGCAGATGTTAGGATCCATGGGAGGGAAACTTGTGGCCTTGAGGTCACGTGTCCCTCTGGGTCCTTGGCTGAGGCCTTTTGACTGAGTCCAAGTATTGAGGACTGTACCATAAAAACAGTAGAAGAGAAACAGATCATATAGCTTTTACATCAATGGGTAGGAGAAGATTTTTTCTGAGGCAGTTGCCTTGCCCAGGGCCACACAACTAGTAAGTGTCTGAGGTTGGATTTGAACTCAGGTCCTCCCGACTCCAGTGCTGGTGTCTACTGCACTACCTAGCTGCTTCTTAAGAGATGAATTCTTAACCAGACAAGGGATGGAGGCAATTATAAAAGCCAAAATAGATAATTTTGACTATATTAAATTCAAAACCTTTTGCACAAACAAAATTTTTGCATCTAGATAAGAAAGGAAGCTGCTGATTAGACAAAAAAGTCTTTGTATTAATTTTTTTGGAGAAATATGTAACATATGTAGATAGCTAAGAGAAATCTATGACTAAAAACTATTCCCTAGTAAAGAAATAGTCAAAGGATATGAACAGTTCTCAGAAGAGGAATTGGCAACCAATAATAACCAAATGAAAGAATGCTCTAAATTCCTAACCAGTAAAATGCAAATCAAAACAACTTTGAAATTTCTCCTCATGCCCAGAGAGCTGGCAAAGATAATCTAAGATGAGAATAATAAGTATTGGGTTATGAAAGACAAGCATACTAATGCATTGTTGATGGAGCTGTGAATTAGTACAACCTAAGTATTTACAGTAGCTCTTCCTGTGGTAACAAAAAACTGGAAACAAAATCAATGCCCATCATTGAGGAGAGGCCAAACAAATTTTGATGTATTCAGTTGTTTTAGTCCTATCGACTCTTCATGACTTTGGAATTTTCTTGGCAAAGATACTGAAGTGGTTTGCCATTTCTTCTCCAGCTCATTTATAGATGAAGAAACCGAGACAAACAGGGTTAAGTGACTGGTCCAGGGTCACATAGCTAGTAAGTGTCTGAGGCCAAATTTGAACTCAAGTCCTATCCACTATGCCATCTAGCTGCCAAACTGTGATACATAAATGCAATTGGATATTGTCATTGTTTGGTTGTTTTTCAGTCATATCTAACTCTTTGTGACCCTATTTGGAGTTTTCTCGGCAGAGATACTGGAGTGGTTTTCCATCTCCTTCTCCTGCTCATTTTACAGATCTGAGGAAAACCCAGTTCAGTGACTTGCCTTAGGTCACACAGCTACTAAATGTCTGAGTCCAGATTTGAACTCAGGAAGTCTTCCTGAATCTATCCACTGGGCCACCTAGCTGCCCAATGGAATATTACTATGTTATAAAAAATAATTCTAGGGGGCAACTAGGTGGCACAGCTAATAGAGCACCACCAGCCCTGGAGTCAGGAGGACCTGAGTTCAAATCTAACTTCTCACACTTAACACTTACTAGCCTTGTGACCTTGGGCAAGTCACTTAACCCCAATTGTCCTCCAAAAAGCAAAAACAAATTTAATTCTAATGAATACACAGAAACATTGAAGACATGAATAGATGCAAATAGAAGTAAAAAGATTCAGCAAAATAATATTGACAATAGCAACAACAATGTAAATGGAAAAGGTAACAGCCATAAAACTACTGAAACTGAATGTTGCAAAATTAAAAACAGCAAACATGACTATTATAGCTACTTTGGGGAACTTAGAGATTTCCATACATAGAGCAAACCAGCCAATGATGTTAAAAACAATTTGGAACATTTTTAACACCTAAGAGAAAGGTGCTTGACTTAAGATACTCATGTTGAGGAGGGCCAGAAGAGGGAGAGGGGACCTAGATTCCTTGGTGGAAGCACCAAGAGGTATGCTGGCACATAAGGGCCACAATCTGTGCACACATGTGTTTGGATCATAATCACAGGAGAGCTAAGGATACAACTGAACTTCCATAGGGATAAGATATATCTGTGACTTAGCAGGCAGAGGTCATCCAGGCCTGGGTGAGATAATCTTTAAACCAAGGAAAGAGGAGAAAAAGTAGAAATGACCCAATATGACATTCTCTTTGGATTCAGTGTCTCAGTCAAAGGGAGAACTCGGAAAGACCCAAAGGCCAAGGGTCTACTCCCGCACCTGGGGCCATCTCCAGTTGCCCCATCTATATCTGCCTGTGCTGAACCCAGATGTCTCTGGATGAGAAAGTAAGGCTGGTGACCTTGCATAGCTCTCCCTCACTCAAATCCAATTCACTTGCAAGTCATGGCAACATCTTCCTGATGTCGTGGTCCTCTTTGACAACAAAGGAGGTTATTTGAATACCACTCCTCCCAGTTCAGTTTGGACATGCCTGGGTTCTAATCCTCGTAGCAAAGCTATTCTCTAATACAGAGAGGGTCAAAAGTATGGAATGGACAGGGTTTCCCACCTTTGACATCACAGGCAAGATGTCACCAGTTAGCTAAGAAGCTGGTTGTTTCTACATTAGAAAGTTCAGACCCCAATTGCCCTCCAAAAAGCAAAAAAATAAAAAGAAAGTTCCAGAGATGGGGCTCCAGAAAAGAGGTAAAGCAGGGGTACCAGGAAGAAGAAAGGGCATGTCTAGAGTAGAGACAGCCTTTTGAAGCGAAGGAGAGGCCTAGAAAACCACAGAAGTTTTTGTTTTGTTTTAACATCACAAGTGCCAAATATGTGTTGTCTTTCAGTCACTTTTCAGTCGTGTCTGACTCTTCATGACCCCATTTAGGGTTTTCTTGGCAAAGATACTGTCATGTTTTGCCATTTCCTTCTCTAGCTCATTTTACAGATGAAGAAACTGAGGCAAACAGGGTTAAATGACTTGCCCAGAGTCACGTAGCTAGTAAGTGTCTGAGGCCAAATTTGAACTAAGGAAGATGAGTTTTCTTGTCTCCAAGCCTAGTGCTCTCTCCACTACACCACTGAGCTGCCAGATACGTAGTATAGACAATAAGGCCTTTGAATTCAAAGCTAGCATGACAATTTTGAAATTGAATTGGGATTTGAGAAATGGGCAGGATTTGGAAATGTGGAGGGAGGTAGGAGGGAATGAACTAGAGCACAGAGGTAGCATGCTGTATTTGGGAAACAATAGGCAAACAGATCAAGCAGAAGATAAAGGTTAGAAAGGTGGGCTGGGATCAAATTGTGAAAAACTTTGAATGCTAGGCCAAGGACTTTGGACTTTATGCTACAGGAAGTGCGAAGTCATCATGCTGTATACCTAAATGCTCAGACACAAACATCCTTAGGTACACCCACTGAAATATGCAAATTTATGCATATGATGCACATATACAATTCTTATAAATCAGCCCTCACAAATCCACATTTTTGAAGCAACGAGATTAAAAAGGAAGGAGAAAAAATGGAAAGTCCTCCAACTGTGTGAGGTGCAACAAGGAGTAGAAATAAAAAGAGAAAGGAAGAAATCCAGGAGAGCTATTGATCGATCAATAAGCATTTACTAGAATGATGACTAAAACTAGAATAAAATTTGGAAGAAGGACCTAGTAAAGGTCAGCGGGAACATGAGAGGCAGCATTAGATGTTTTTGATGTGTTGATTGACTTTGCTGATATTTTTCTGAAAATTGTAAGGGATGGCTCTCTGAGAGAAGAGAGAGGGAAGGATCTAGAGGGAAATCTAGGCAATATAAAAAACAAAAGTACTAATAAAAATTTATTTTAAGAGGGACAGTGTACAATAAAAAAGAGAAAACAAAAAGGGGTGAATGAATGAGAAAAAGTGAGAAAGAAGGAGGCTGACTGAAAAAAATATAAATAGGTTGGGTAAATGGAGTGAGAGAAGGGTAGGCAGGTTTAGGTTCTGAGAAAATAATGAGTAGATCAATGAGGATAGTAAAATCTATCCCCAATGTCTGGAATCTGCTTGATCAATCAACAAGCATTTATTAATCACTTACCATGTGCCAGGCACTGTGCCAAGTGCTAGGAAGGCAAAGACAAAATGGAAACAATTCTGCATTCATGAAACTTACAGTTTACTCCCTCTTCACCTCTGCATTTCAAATTTCTTAACTTTTTTCCTAGCTGGGACAGGTAGGGTGGCACCATAGTGGATAGAGCGAAGGGCTTGGCATCAGAAAGACTCAACTTGCTGAGTTCAAATCTGGCCTCAGACACTTACTAGCTCTGTATCCCTGGGCAAGTCACGTAACCCTGTTTGCCTCAGTTTCCTCATCTGTAAAATGAGCTAGAGAAGGAAATGACAAACCACTACAGTATCTTTGCAAAGAAAACCTCCAAATGGGGTCATAAAGAATTAGATAAGGCTGAATAACAACAACTTTCTTCCACCTCCTCTTTATATCTCTGCTCCTGTACAACCTTCCCTAATCACTCTAGCTGAAAGTATTTTCTTCCTCCTCAAATATTTTGAATACTTTGTCTAGATCTTTTATTCCCCTAATTATTCTGTACCTTGGTCTGTGCCTATGCCAACAGCGGAATGTAAGTTTCTTGGGGGCAGGTACTATGTCATTTTCATTTTTGCATCATTGACAATGATTGATAAATGTTGCTTGCTGAATAAGTGCATTGCTGTTGTTCAGTTATTTCAGTTGTGTCCAACTCTTCGTGCTTTGATTTTGGAGTTTTCTTAGCAAAGATACTGGAGTGGGTTCCATTTCCTTCTCCAGCTTGTTTTACAGATGAGAAACTAAGGCAAACAAGGTTAAGTGACCTGCCCAGGGTCACACAGCTATTAAGTATCTATTTGAACTCAGGTCTTCTTGACTCCAGGTCTGGTATTCTATCCATTGCACCACCTAGCTGTCCCTTGGCATACAAAGCCCTTCACAAACTGGCCCCTTCCTATCTTTCCAGTCTTCTACCTTACTCTCCTCCAGGTACTGTTCGGTTCAGTGACACTGACCTTCTTGTTCCTTGTACATAGCACTCCATCACTGGCTATCCTCTATGTCTGGAATTATCTCACTGCTCATCCTCTAGACCAAGAGGAAAGACCTGCCTCTAGCTCCTGCCCTTCTTGTACTCCTACCAGGTGTCACCCACCACCCATTGCCTCCCAGGTCTGACCAATGTTCCCCACACTGCTAATCCTCATCTGGACTCCCTCTGCTTCCCATGGCTCCACCCCCACCCCAATTAGCCTGATTAACAAACAGGAACAGCGATGTCACTGTTTGCACAGGGTAGCAAATAATTAGATGCTGACTTTACCTGTTCAGACAAGTGACTCCTATGTCTTCCTGCCACCTCCATCTCTCAAATTGGCTTCTCCAAGCTAAGTACTTGTTTCTTTGATTACTTGTGATATTAATGGCCTATTTAATTTGCACATTTCTCCAATGTTTATTCATGTTTCAGTCTGTCCTTTATGACAGTCCATGTGAGTATAGGCTGTGGTCCTATATATATATATATGTATGTATTTTAAAATGCCCAGGAAAGAATATGATGAATTCCAAAAATAATGGCAAATAGGACAACTTGAAGGTTACATGCTGAATATATTACATATTTACTAAGAAAGCTATACAATCTCATATGTGATCCTCTTTTTCTGTTATTTTATGTACATGAAAATTCCATTTTATTTAATGTTTATTTATGTCTGATTTTTTTAAAGTGTGGAAAAAGTCCTAATTTATAACCTTCTGGGGGATGTAGTTCCAGAAGAGGATATTTAATTGATGGCTAGATAAGATTTTGTCCATTAATTTTCTCAAATGACTTATCTTCCCCGTCACCACCACCACCACCAATTAGACCAAAAGCTTCTTAAAAGTAGTATGATACCTTTTGGGGATTTACATCTCTAGCTGCACTTAGCAGTCAATTATTCTATTCAACTACAGCAGACATCATGATGAATGCCACATTTCCTAAATTATTCTTTATTTGATCTAGAAATGGCAAGTGAAAGAGCATTCCCAAAGGTTAGGCTGTCTTTGATCTTAGGCTCCCAGAGAACAGCTCTGAAAAAGCCTGGTACCTTATAGAGTGCCTGCAGGAGTGGGTAACCTGCAGCCTTGAGGTCACATGTGGCCTTCTAGGTCCTGGGGTACGGCCTTTTGACTGAGCCCTGGTTTAACAGAATAAATTCTTTTATTAAGGGGATTTGTTCTGTGAACCGGATTCAGTCAAAGGGCCGAACTTGAGGACTTTACAGGGCCACATGTGGCTTCGGGACCACAGGTTACCCACCCCTTGTATCTCACCATGTACAGGCAAATGATTAATATAGCCTTTATGGAAATGGAGATGATGATGATGATGATGAATTGCACACATTTTCATTCACACAGCCACTGACACATACTGGCTGTGTGATCCTGGGCAAATCACTTAATCTTTTAATGTTAGCTCCCAGAGACTATAAATTACAAAGAAAGTGCAAATCTGCCTCGGAAGTTCCTCACTTCTCTGACATCAAGAGGGAAATACTGATTTAGTATTATATAACCTCTGCCCATTTGCTCCCTTTACTCTCATGCTTCTCAGGGATCAGTAGGCATCTCTGGTCTGGGATTATTGCTTTTCTTACTATGTTACTCCACTCAGTTTCGGGTGTATCATTCCCTGTTGAGGATGGCCCCTGGCTGTCTGCACATTTCCACTGATTGGTCTTGCATGACTTCCTACTTTGTTCTCCCTTTTTAGTATCCTCTTGGCTTTCTTTTCTCTTCTCGAAGCTCCACCCTTTCTCTTCCTTAAATACTCTGTCTACTTAATATGAAAGGCACTTCAGTGAGCCTAATGGGTAATTACCTTAAGTGGAACTAAAAAATACAGCTCAAATCTGTTCAAGAGAAAGAGCTCAATCTACCCTTTCATTCTGCTCTCTCAAGCGTGGAGGGGAAGAATGCTGCATGGATACGATTCTTCCTGGAAGCGAGAAGGAGGGATTGCCAAATGCCAACTGAATGTATCCTTTTCTGTAGATACTGGAGTGGTTTCCCATTTCCTTCTCCAGCTCATTTTACAGATGTGGAAAATGAGTCAAACAGGGTTAAGTGACTTGCCCAGGGTCAAACAGCTGGTATGTGTCTGAGTTCAGATTTGAACTCAGGAAGATGAATCTTCCTGACTACAGGCTCAGCATTCTATCTGCTTTGTCAATAGATGACTCATCTTCCTGCATTCAAATCTGGCCTCAGACACTAGCTGTGTGACTCTGGGAGTCACTTAACCCTGTTTGCCTCAGTTTCCTCATCTATAAAATGAGCTGGAGAAGGAAATGGCAAAACACTCCAGTATCTTTGCCAAGAAAACCCCAAATGGGGTCATAGAGATTCAGACATGACTGAAATGAATGAAGTTTCTGTAGGGAAAGTCCTTCCCCCATGAGAAGATGAACTAAAAGTTCAACTAAAAGGATGTTGGGCTAGTGCATTGTCCAGATCTTGCCCTCTTGTTAGGGCATAGGACCTTCTACCTAAGGTGAAGGGGATGGGAAGACCCAGGACTAGATCTTTGTATTTAGAAGGAGAGAGAACATAGAGAAAAATATAATGAGCTCATTTTGGGTCCTCTTGAATATGAAGTGATGGTGGGACATCTAGCTGTATATCTCCTGTAAGCAGTCAGAGATAGAACTTGGAAGGACTAGAAATATAGATACAGGAGTCAACTGCATAAAACCAGTATTTGAAACCATAGGCATGAAAAAGAAGGAAGGGAAGAAAAGAGGGCAAAGAGAAAAGAGAAGAAGGTGAAGATCAAGAAAGAATTACCTTAAAGGATGAGGAAGAGGAGGAGGTCCTAGAGAAGGGCTAACCAAAGAGACAGAAGGAGAGATAGGAGAGTTGTTGTCTTTCATTCTCAAAGAGGATCATGACATCAGGGAGGTGATGCCATGACTTGTAATTGAATTGGATTTAAGTGAGGCAGGGTTGTGCAAAGTCACTAGCCTCATTTTCTCCTTTGGAGCTGGATAGAAGACCACGATTATTTTTTGAAGGAGAAATTATCCAGTGTAGGGTAGAGGGGAGGGTAGTCAAATAGTATTGAATGCTGAGAGGGGGTCAAGGAAGATAAGAACTAAAAAAAAAAGGCATTGGATCTGAAGAGAGAGCGTGCTAAGGAAATTAAAACATTGGGGGTATATAATTTTAAAAAATTCATTTTATTGACATCTTTTATTTTTATATCACCTACATTTCCCAATATAACCTTCTTCTTTCCGCCATCCCAGAGAGCTATTCTTTATCAAATAGAATTAAAAAAAAATTAATCAGGGGGCAGCTAGGTGGCACAGTGAATACAGCACCAGCTCAGGAGTCAGGAGGACCTGAGTTCAAATTTGGCCTCAGACACTTGACACACTTACTAGCTGTGTGACCCTGAGCAAGTCACTTAACCCAATTGCCCTGCCTTCCTCCCTCCAAAAAAAAAAAGATAAAAAAATATTTAATCAAAAATAACCAATATGTAGAAAAAGTTGGATGTTATACGCTATGTTCCACACCCAGTGTCCTAATATTCATAAAGCACCTAGCACAATGTTTGGTGCATAGCAGGTGCATAATTATTCCCTTTCTCTTTCCTTTCCCTTTATTTGAGGCCACACCTGTCATTATGACTTTTCAATTCGACTCTGATGATTGATTTTGTTGTTGTACCTGTATTCGTTTCTAGTAGAAGATAAGCTTTTGAGCAGAGGGATTATTTTCCTTTTGTCTTTTGTCCCCAGCATCTAATATTGGTGCTCAATGAATATTTATTGAATTGAATTCTAGCACACCTGAAACTCACATTTTAAAAAATGGTCATGGACCATTACTACAGGACCATACTCTAGAGAATTATTGAAAAGGAGGGATTTCCAGACCATAGCACAATAACAAGAGACAACAGGCAGCTAGAAGACTGAATTTGGAGTTAGAATAACTGGGTTAAAATCCTGGCTCCTCTACTTACTACCCATGTGACTTAGGACAAGCCATTATAATTTCCCTGACCCTTAGTTCCCTGAAATGAGACTTTTGCACAAGATGGCCTCTAAGTTCCTTGGTTCTAACCCTAAATCCTCTGACTCTGTGAAAATTTGCCACAAATATTGGTACAATGACTAAAAGGTGCCAGTCTACATGGAAACCAGGAAATGAATGATTGGGCAAAAGAAGAAATTATAAAAAGAATAGCAGAACAAAAATCATGGCAATACAGCAACTACACATAAAAACCTTTGAGATGTGGCCAAAGAAAAATGTATAGTGTTGAATGCCTACTTCAGTAAGAGAGAAAAATAACTAAAAAAAAAAGGTATGAACCATTAAATCCACACAAACAGAAAATAAAAAGTAGTCATTAGGACAGAGATCAATAAGTTAAAAGTAAGAACATAAAATTAAACAATTGTAAGATAAACAATTATTTTAAAATTTATTTATTTGCTTTTTTGGAGGGGGAGGGCAGGGTAATTGGGGTTAAGTGACTTGCCCAAGGTCACATGGCTAGTTTTGTGTTAAGTATCTGAGGCTGGATTTGACTTCAGGTCCTCCTGACTCAGGGCTGATACTCTATTCACTGCACCACCTAGCCGCCCCTATTATTTATTTTTTTATTTTTATTTTTATTTTTTTGTCCTTTGGAGGACAATTGGGGTTAAGTAACTTGCCCAAGGTTACATGGCTAGTTTTTATTGTGTGGGTGTTAAGTGTCTGAGGCTGGAACCGAACTCAGGTCCTCCTGACTCCAGGGCCAGCGCTTTTACTCACTGCACCACCTAGCCACCCCCTCCTATTATTTATTTTTAACATTAATTTAAACAAATTTTTTGAGTTCCAAATTCTCTCCCTCCTCTCCCTTCCCCAAGCATTGAAAAAGTAGGCAATGTGATATTAATCATACAAGACATATTTCCACATTAGCCATATTGCAAAAAGTAAAGCAAGATAATAAAGTGAAAAAAATTATGCTTCAATCTATACAAACTTCATCAGTTCCTTCCCTGGATGTGGATAGCATTTTTCATGCTTTGAAATTGTCTTGGATCATTGTATTAATCAGATTGATCAAGTTTTACACAATTGAAGATCAATAATTAAAAATAAGAAAAAATTGACATAATAAATAAATTTGAGATACCTTTAAAAAGACTTAACTAAATTGCCCAGTAACTAGTAAATCTAGTTTAAAATAGAAGAGTGTAAACCAAGATCACCAAAATTAGAGAGAAAAAGAGTTCCCAAAAAGGTCAAAAGAAATAAAAAAAATTATTAGAAATTAATAAGAAAACTTCATGCTAATGAATTTGAGAATCTAAAAGAAATGGAGGATTACCTGCAGAAAATCAAAATTAAGAAAGCAAAAATTGGATGACCTAAATAAATTAATCTCAGCAGAAAAAATCAGGTAGGATTTAAAGAACTGCTCTGCAAAGAGCTCTCCAGACCCAAATGTGTTCATGAGTGAAATCCAGCAAACTTTTAGTCAGTCAGCCATCAATAAGCATTTGTATTAAGCACCTACTATGTGCTGGGCACTCTGCTAAGCACTCCAAAAAAATAGTCCCTTTTCTTCAAGAGACCACAGTCTAATAAGAGAGACGATTTGCAAACATCCATGTACAAACAAGATACATAAGGGATTGATTGGAGACAATCAACAAAGAGAAGACACTACTAGCATTATGGGGGCTTAGGAAAGGCTTCTTATGGTAGATGGGATTTTAGTTGAGACTTGAAGGAACCCAGAAAAGGCAGGCGATGGAGAAGAGGAGGGAGGGAGTTTCAGACACGGAAGACAGTAATGAAAATGCCTGGAGTTGAGATATGGTGTCTTCTTAGAGGAACAGCAAAGAGGTCAGTGTCACTTTTAAAATATGTGTTCAGCACAGTGCCGGGAACATAATAAATGCTTAATAAATGCATGTTCATTGGTTAACAAGTATCTGATGTGCTTTTATAGACTCAAAACATGGAGAAGGATAGTAAGCCATCTATTTCTTTCTATGAGGCTAATAATATTTGGGGACAGCTAGTTGGCACGGTGGATAGAGCACCAAGCCAGGAATCAGGAAGACCTGAATTCAAATTCGACCTCAGACACTGTGACCCTGGGCAAGTCACTTAACTCTGTTTGCCTCGGTTTCCTCATCTGGAAAATGAACTGGAGAAGGAAATGGCAAACCTTTGCCAAGAAAACCCCAAATGGGGTCACTAAGAGTCAGACACAACTGAAACAAATGAACAACAGTAAGATTTGGATCATGACATCAAACAAAGACAAAGCTGAGAAAGAAAACCATAGACCAATGCCGTCAATAAATATGGATGCAAATAGAGTTCTTCTGTGTTATCAGTGGATTTGGGAACTCATCAATGTAGGTACTCCCTCCAGTGGTGAAGACTTTAATCCATCTCAGTCTTTGCATTCTCTCTGTGACTTTTGTTGATGTCTTCCCATCAGTCGTCCATAATGGTCAGTTCAATGTCAGAAGTGTGTGGTGGTCTTGTTCATCCTCTCTTTAGATGATAATAATACAGGGACCATTGCAACAGTCAGGCTGCCCTTCTTTTGCTCCTCATTCTCACCACAGTCTGCCTCCTTTTCCATCCCACATCTGTTTCCTGATACCTGTTACTGGTAATATCTTGAAAACTTTTTATCTAGTCCACCCAAAATCCCACCATTGCTGTGTTAATATTGTATCTTGTCCTCATTCCCTTGACCACCTCCCTTTCTCTTTAGTACAATAAGTAAGTTTAGATGTAGATAGTATAAAGTAACAATAGTTGGAAGTAAGATTGCAAACAGGAACCTATAAATCACTTACAGTTTCTTCCATAAATTAAGGGAGTGTAACAGTTTTGCAATAAAAAATTATTCCCATAAATTAGGGGAGCATAGGAGACAATGGAAACTGTCTCATAAATTAGCTAAGGTCACATCCTGAAACTACGTGCTAAATTAGGCGAAACCAGCAAGGTCTTACTTTAAGGATTCCTCAGTCCTGCTAACTGCCCGTGGTCCATGAGCCTCAGATAAACTCCAGACATGTACAGTAAGACCAGCAGAACACTGCCTACTACTTCCTTAGGCCATTTGCTTCTGTAATCCTTGTGCCTTAACTAAACTATGATTGAAACATTACTGCCTTCTTACTGCCATCATAATCTTTCCCATCTAGTATCCAGAAAACTAGGTGTGCCTGCCTCCCGTTCAGCCCAGAGGGACCCCCTTGAGGTCCCATCCCTTTAGTCATAAACTGGGAACACCAGGACTGAGAATGTAAGCTATTTACAAGCTAGGTGCAATGAATTTCTGGGCAGAAAGCAAAGGTATCTGCCCTATCTGAACCTTGAGTTCCTCCAGGAGAGGTTTCCCTTTTTTTTTCTGGGTCTCAAAATCTCAATTAATAATTTCATAAATTAATTGGCAATTCAATTACTCTTTAGGGGACCTAATCCAACTCATTTCAATAAGTGTTTACTGAGCATCTACTATGTGCCAGGTACTGGGGATTTTGCCCTCAAGGAGCTTACATTCTATTGGGAAGAAACAGCCTATACACAGATAAGTGCATAATAAATACAAAGTAAATATTTAATTTCTAGGGGTGTGTGTGGGACAACATGAACAATTGCAGGAATCAGGAAAGGTGTCCTATTAGAGGTGCCATCTGAGCAGTGCTTGAGGGAAGTTGGAAGTATTACAAGGGGGAAGTTGGGAAGGAAAGCCTACCAGGTATGAGGAAGCAGCCTATGCAAAATCATAGAGGTGAGAGATGGAATGTTATGTAAGGGAGACATTCAATAGGTGTTTTGTGGACGAGTGGTATCAAACTCAAATAGAATGCTAGACCACTAAATAACATATAAGGATCCCTACAGACCACATATTGGCGTAGAAAACCACACATTAACTATCTATTTTTATTTGTTTTGTTAAATGTTTCCCAATTATATCTTAATCTGGTTAGGGCAGGAGTGTTGAAAATAGCAATACAGGCAGTTTGACAACCTTTTGTTGGACCATAACTTGGTGTTAGGAAATATTTCAAAGACAGATTGGAGCCAGATTGTGAACTTGTGAATATCAGCATCTTGATAGAAATTAAGGTAAACTGAGTCACAAAGCTCTGAGCACATTCAATTTATTGGTAAGGCTAGCAGTTACCATTAAAAGGGATCTTTAGCTTCTCAGTAAGCCAAAAAGACCCTAAATGAGAGCCTACAGATAGTTTTTTATGGTTAAAAGGAGTATTCCCCCTCACCAAAAAATAAAAAAACAACTGAGAAGATAGCATCATAGTTGGGAAAACAATATGATTGGTTATAGAGTCTGAAGCATCATAGATGGGGAAGACAATATGATTGGCTAAAAAATTTGTAGCATCATAGATGTGGGGGATAATATGATTGGCTGGAAATTTGGAATGCAAAGCTAGCAACATCTCCTCCTTCCATCTTGTTGCTATGTCCTCCTGCAAAGCTAGTTTTGCAGAAATAACAGACCAGACTTGCTAGCATCTACCTGCATCCTTTATGGATTACAGGTTTCCTTGACACAAGAATAAAACAGTGATTAGCAGGAAAACTGAACTTCCAAACTTAACTCAGAGACAAATAAAACATGATTCAGGCATTACACAAAATGTTGGTAATGGTAGAAAATAAAATCAATTACAGAATAGAATCAATTTGATTTTGTCAATTTTCACCAGACAGAAGAGTTTGTGTTTTATCCTAGAGGCAATAAGGAACCACTGAAACTTTTTGAGTAGGGAATGACATGTTCGGGCTTGCATTTTATCTTTTCCTCTCTGTTTCCTTTAAAAATCATTTTATATTATTTATTTATTTTTAATGTTTTAAATTTTGAATTCTAAATTCTTTCCCTTTCTCCAGCCCCTCCTCTGCCCATTGAGAAGGCAGGCAACATGATGCCTATTGTGCTTGTGAAGTCAGGCAAAACACATTTCTGTTAGCTATGTTGCAAAAAAAACAAGAAAAATAAAGTGAAAAAAGAACTTTTTCCAGTCTGTACTCTGTTCAATCTGCATAAGTTCTCTCTCTGAAGGCAGATAACATTTTTTTTTACTATGAATCCTTCGGAACTGTCTTGGATCATTATAATGATCAGAGGAGCTGTCTTTCACAGTCGAGCATCATTAGAATATTGCTGTTCTGTGTGCAATGTTCTCCTGTTTCAGACCTACAGCTTAGGAATATCAATTTGGCAGTTGCAATGTAGGATACATTTAAGACAGCAAAGAGTTGAGGCAGGGAGATAAATGGGAGATTCTTTTAATAGTCTCCATAACAGGTGATGATATGGGCCTGAACTATGATGATGGCTTTGTTAGTAGAGAGGATAGGGTGTTCAAGAGATTTTGTGGAGGTGGAATTAACAATTACCATTCTTTAGATATTGCAGCATTCTGTGATTTGCAGCCATGGAGAATCACTTGAAAAATATTGGTGTTAGAAAGATACAGGTTTGTTTCAGAGAGAAGCTTAAGGTCATTGAAAAACCATACAGTTACCCGAAGACAATCAAGCCCATTCTCTTTTTCCTGTTCAGTTCTGTACCCAACTAACTATGTATGACAGGTTCTGATGGACCAGATCAATGAGAAGCCTATTCAATTCAGTATCATAGTCTGAACAAGAGGTCCTTCCTGGGAGTGTTATTAGGCCGAACTTTTCTGAGTGATTGTAAATGTCATTTAGGAGACTCTGCAGTGTTCTCAAAACAACAAATAGGAGGAATTCAAAGAATCATGGGAAGACTCATATAAACTGATGCAAAGTGAAGAAAGCAGAATCAGAAGAACAACATGCATAGTGGTTATAATAATGTAAATAAGAAAAACACGAAATGGTGGCTGACCACAAGTTAAATGCAATGATCAATCCTGATCCCAGAGAAAAGATAAAATGTCATTCCTTTTCTTGGTAGGAATGTTAGCATTGCATATGCCATTAAATATGGTCATGCTGTTGATCAGTTTTACTTGGGTGCTTTTCTTTGTTACAAGGGAGGGTTCTTCAGGGAAGTAGTATACAAAACGAAGACTATGCATTAAACTCTTTTTAAAAGATCTAAATGAAATTCAATATAATATGCCAAAAAATTATTGAACACCTACTATATGGAAGGTATTAGGCTAGGCACTGAGAGGTATAAGGACAAAAATGAAAAACAATCCCTACTTTTAGGGAGGTGAATTGCGAAGTGCATGACATATAGCTGGTGCCTGAGAAATGCTTGTTGATTGACTGAGGGAGAAAGTGTACCACTAATTGATGAATTCAGGGAAAGACTCATAGGAGCATGGCATCTGAGTTGAGCCTAGAAGGGAGCCAAAGTGGAGGTGAGGGGGAGTTCTAGTCACGGGCAACAGCTTGTGTGAAGGCACAGCAGTAGAGTTTGGGGAACCGCTAGTAGTTTGGTTTGAAAAGCAGAGTAATTAGGGGCAGCTAGGTGGTGCAGTGGATAGAGCACTGGCCCTGGAGTTAGGAGGACCTGAGTTCAAATCTGGTCTCAGACACTTGACACTAGCTGTGTGATCCTGGACAAGTCACTCAACCCTGATTGCCTTGTTCCCATCCCCCCAAATAAGTAAAAAAGTAGGGTAACTAATATGAAATAAGCCTGGAAAACAAACTGGAGTTTTAAATGGGGAAGAGGCAATAAGGAGCCACCAAATGGTTTTGAACAGAGAAAAGACATCATTAGACCTTGTGCTTTAGATCTGAATTCACAATATATATGTGGAAGTGCTTGCTCTGTGAAGTGCTACATATGTATTAGCCATTTTTATTATTATTTTTAATTGTCTTCCCCCATTTTCAGTCTTAGGATTGAGATCCTTCAACCTGCAGAGCCCAAAAAACAACAAAGAGCACCACACTTCTGAGATTGGGTCCGAGAGACTGTTTGTTCGAAGGGCTCAGGCTTTTGTCATCACCCTGAACTTTGACAGGCCCTTCCATGAAGGCACTGACAAGATCGTCTTTACTGCTGAGACAGGTAATTCCCTGCCTCCCCTTCCTACAGTCTGCAGTAGGGTCTCACCGTTGTACCTATGGAGTGCCATGGAACAGTTCCAGAGAGCCCTGGGACTAGAGTCAGGAAGACCTGAGTTCAAATCCACCCTCAGACAAGTAATTTACTAACTGTATAATCTTGAGAATGTCACTTTAATCGCTGCCTGCCTCAGTTTCCCCAACTGTAAAATGGGGATAATAATAGCACCTACCTCACAGGGTTGTTGTAAGGAACAAATGAAATAATATTTGGGGAGTGGCCAGGTAGCACAGCGAGTAAGAGCACCGGCTCCAGTGTCGGGATGACTTGTGGATCGAATCCGGGCTCAGACACTTAGCAGCCACCCAGAAACACCTGGCCGTATAACCTTGAGCAAGTTACTTAACCCCGATTGCTTTAAAAAAAAATGAAATAATGTTTGTTAAAGTGCTTGGCGCATGATAGGCATTTAATAAATACTTCTTCCCTCTCTTTCTTTGGGGCCTGGGCCTCCAATTGTCGGGGTTGGGGGGGACAGTTATAAGGGAGTGAGAAGAGATGGAGTCAATAAACATAAACAGCTTTTTCAGAGTTTGACTAAGAAAAGGAGGAGAGGTATAGGATAATAGCTCCTGGGGGTGGTAGAAGGATCTAGTGAGAGCAAGTATTGAAAGTATTGGGGAGACTTTGGAATGTTTGTAGGCAGCAGAGAAGAAACCAGCAGATAGGGAGAGAGTGACTATTAGTGAGAAAGAGGGGGATGACAGTGTGGAGAAACTTCTGCAGAAGGGGGAAGGGGAAGAGGATTGAAAGTACAGATTAAGGGGCGGCTAGGCGGCCCAGTGAGTAAAGCTCCGGCCTGACTCCAGTTCTGACTCCAGAACCCAAGTTCGGTTCCGGCCTCAGACACTTAACACACACACACAAAAACTAGCTGTGTAACCTTGGGCAAGTTACTTAACTCCAAATGCCCTCCAAAAGGCAAAAAAAAAAAAAGTACAGATTAGAACACCTCTGAGGTCTCTTTCAACTCTAGAACTATTGAGAGATATGTTGATAAATATTAACAATCAGCATTATATACTTTTAAAAATAATATTTTCCCCAATTATATGTTAAAACAATTTTTAAACATTTGATTTGTTGTGGTTTTTTTGTTAAGTTTTGAGTTCCAAATTCTATTCCTCCCCTCCACCCCTGCCATGGTTAGCAATCTGATATAGTTTATATATGTGCAATTATGTAAAACATTTCTATATTAGTAATTTTGTACAAGAAGACTTAAACAACAAGAAAGAAAGAAGGAAGAAAGGAAGGAAAGCAGGAAGGAAGGATCCAAGATGAAGCATAAATTATGTATTTTCAGACTTGGCCAATATAGAAATCTGTTTTTCTTGATTTTATATATATATATATATAATGTAAGGTATACTAATTATATTTAATATATAATTACATATAGAATAGATAATTATATATATACTATGCAGCAATTACATAACATGTCAATATGTACATGCATATATTTGTTACAAGTGCTTTGTTTTTCTTTTTTTTTTCTAATTAGGGAAAGGAATGGGAGGGAGAGGAGGCCAAAGATAGAGTAGACAGTCAGTAAGCATTTATTAAGGATCTACCATGTACCAGGGACTAAGCACTGGGGATAGAGACAGTCCCTACTCACTATCTAATGGGGGAGACAACAGGTCAACAAGTGTGCACAAACAAGTTATATTCAGGATAAATAGGAAACAGTTAACAGAGGGAAGACACTAGGGTGAAGAGGGGTGGGAAAGGCTTCCTTACAGGTGAGAGTTTAGTTGGGACTTAAGGGAAGCTGGGGAAGCCAAAAGGCAGAGCTGTGGAAGGAGAACATTCTGGGAATGAGGTTCAACAGAGAAAATGCCCCGAACTTGTGGTGAAACATGCTATCCATGTCCAGATAGAGAACTAAAGGACTTAGTGAAGATTGAAGCATATTTTCTTCTCTTTTTTTTTTCTTGCTTACTTTTTGAACATGGCTATTGTAAAAATTTCTTTTGCTTGATTATACATATTTGTTATGGGTTTAGTTTTTCTTGCCTTCTCAATGAGTGGGGAGAGGAGAGGAGGAGGGAGAGAACTTAGAACTGAAAACAAAAGAAAATTGAATTTAAAAAAAAAGAAAGAAAATAGTCAGAGCAGAGAGGAGTATCTTGTTTGTAGAATAGCCAGGAGGCCAGTATCACTGGATGGAAGCCTATGTATCGGGGAGGAAGGTATAAAAGGACTGGAAAGGTAGGAGGGGACTAGGCTATGAAGGGCTTGGAATGCCAAACAGAGGATTTTGTATTTGATCCTGTAGATGATAGGGAGCCACTGGAGTTTATTGAATGGTGGTTGTGTGTGTGGGGGGGGGTATAGCTGGACTGTGCTTTAGGAAAAACACTTTGATGGCTGAATGGAAGAAGGATTGGAGTGGGGAGAGACTTGGGGCAGGTAGATCCATCCATTGCAGTTAGCCAGGCATGAGGTGGTGAGGGACTGTATTGGAGTGATAACATTGTCGGAGGAGAGATGGGAACTCATATGAAAGATGTTGCAAAAGTGAAATCGACAGGCTGCTGCAACAAATTGGATATAGGAGGTAAGAGATAGTGAGCAGTTGAAGATGACACCTAGGTTGAGAGCCTGAGGGTCTGGGAAAATGGTGGTACCCTGGACAATAATAGGGAAGTTTGAAAGAGGGGTGGGTTTAGGAGAAAATATAATGAATTCGGTTTTGGACACGCTGAGTTTAAGATGTCTACTGGGCCATCACACCTATCAGATTGGCTAATGTGACAAAACAGGAAAATGATAAATGCTGGAGAAGATGTGGGAAAATTGGGACATTAATGCACTGTTGGTGGAGTTGTGAACTGATCCAACCATTGTGGAGAGCAATTTGGAACTATGCCCAAAGGGCTAGAAAACTGTGTATACCCTTTGACCCAACAATACCACTTCTACGTCTGTAAGCCAAAGAGATCATTAAAAAGGTTAAAGGACCCACATGTACAACAATATTTATAGCAGCCCTTTTTGTGGTGGCAAAGAATTGGAAATTGAGGGGATGCCCATCAATTGGAGAATGGCTAAACAAGTGATATATGAAGGTAATGGAATACTATTGTTCCATAAGAAATGATGAGCAGGTGGACTTCTGAAAAACCTGGAAAGGCTTACGTGAACTGATGCTGAGTGAAGTAAGTCAAACCAGGAGAACATCGTACACAGTAACAGCAACATTGTGTGATGACCAGTTTTGATAGACTTAGCTCTTCTCAGCAATGCAGTGATCTAAGACGCCTCCAAAAGACTTATGATGGAAAATGCTATCCACATCCAGAGAAAGGACTATGGAGTCTGAATGCAGATCTCTCTCTTTTTTTTCTTTCTTGTGTTTTCCCCCTTTGTTTCTAAATTCTTTTTTGCAACATGAATAATGTGGGAAATATGTTTAAAAAAAGATATCTACTGGGCATCCAGTTTAAAGTATCTGAAAGGCAGATGGAAATATAAAATTGGAGGTCAACAGAGAGGTTGGGTCAAGACAGGTAGATTTGAGAGAATGAAATCACCAAGTGAAGTAGAATAGAAAGAGAAGAGAAGAGGGCCCAGGACAGAGCCCTATGAGACAACTACAGTTAAAGGGTGTGATTTGGGTAAGGAGCCAGTAAAGGAGACTGAGAAGTGGTCAGATGCTTAGGAGAAGAACCAGGAGAGAGCAGAGGCCCAAAGACCTACAGAGAAGAAGGCATCAAGAAGAAGAGAATGATCAACAATGTCAAAGACTGCAGAAAGGTCAAGAGGAGTGAGGATTGAGAAAGCCCATTGGATTTGGCAGTTAAGGGATCAATGCTAACTTTGCACAGAGCAATTTCAGTGGAATGATGAAGTTGAATGCCAGATTGTAAGGGGTTAGTTAAGAAAAAGAATGAAAGAAGAGATAGTGGTTGTAGAGGGTCTTATTAAAGAAATTAACCACAAAGGTCAAGAGAAACATAGGATGAAGCCAAAGGAGAAAAGAAAGCAAAGAAAATGAAAGGAAGGAAAAGGAAAAAAAAGAAAAGAGGGTCATTGAGGCATTTTTTTTTAAATGGGCAGATCAGAAGGAAGGTCAGAAAAAATCCTAGCAAGTAAGATAGTTTTCTACATGTTGAATTTTCATGTACTTTTAAAAGTATATACATAAGATATATTTAAAAGAAAAGCAAGTTGTACATAATAGAAATCCACTATTTCATATACAATCCCCTTCTATTGTACTGTGTATATGAGATTGCCACCCCCCACCTTTTTTTTAGGTGATTTTTGCATTCAGAGTTGAATTGAACAAATGAATGAAAGTGTGTAGGCTAGATGAGGAGAAACTCAAGGTTTGGTGGAATTCCTTCATCAGTCATTCCAGTTGTTTCTGCTTATGTGACTCTGTGTCATCCTTCTTTCTTTAGTAAGAAGGGGACTAATCCAACACTTTACCTAAAATGTTGGCTTGTTGGCTCTTTGCATTTCAATAAGGGAAAAACAAGATATAGTAGAAAAAAATAGATTGGAATTTGGAGGACCTGGGTTCAAATCCAGTCTGTTAGGATCAGAAATCTAGAGTTGGAAAGGACCTCAAACAGTCACTGAGTCCAGTCCCCTTCTTGAGATGAGGAAACTGAGGCCCAATGAGGTTATGTGACTTGTCTAGGGTCACATAGGTAACAAATGTCTGAGACAGGAACCAAAAGCAGAATTTCCTGATATGGGTCTAGGACTCTATCCACTGCACCATACTGTCTTTCTCCTCTGTTTGACCTTGGGTTTAGAGGAGGTTGTCAAAGTTGTCTTCTCTAGTAGAGATTGAATTAGTCTATGGGATCTATCCCATAGAATATACTCATAGTGGCACTCCCTGGTTCCAAAATCAGCCATGTTGAAGGGTTGAGGCCTGCTTCCAGCCATGTGGGACTCAAAGCTTAACATTAAAATAACAAAGAGTCCCATTATTGACTGGATGTAGCAGATCCTTCTGGAAGTACTCAATGAGAAGCCAGATGACCACTTGTCCAGACTGCTATAGAAGGTTCTTCTTCACACATGGACCTGTAAGGTCCCTTCCAATTCTGAGATGCTGTGGTTCCAGCAAGTCACATCACTTCTCTGGTCATTTTAGAATGAGGCAGTTAGACTTACTGTTCAGTCGTTTCAGTCACATTCATCTCTTTGTGACTGACCCCATTTGGAGTTTTCCTGGCAAAGATACTGGAGTGGTTTGTCATTTCTTTCTCCAGCTCATTTTACAATTGAGGAAACTGAGGCAAACAGGGTTAAGTGACTTGCCCAAGGTCACACAGTCTGAGGTCAGATTTGAACTCAGCTTTTCCTGACTCCAGTCCTGGTACTCCATCCACTGTGCCACCTAGCTGCCAGAGGCAGTTGAAACAGATGATCTCTGGGGTCCTTTGTAGTTCTAAATATATAATTCTGTCAGAAGGTAAATAAATGTATTGTGGAATTCGGAAACTAATGAGGGTATGGGCAGACTAGGGCAGTCTTCCCAGTACCTATGGAGCCAAGACAGGGAGCTGATCATCTGCTCTGCCTACAATCAGGTGGTGTAGTGGATAGAACACCGGGATTGGAATCAGGAAGACCTGAGTTCAAATCTGACCTCAGATACTTACTGGACTCAGACACACTTGCTGTGTGACTTTGGGCAAGTCACTTAGCCCTGTTTGCCTCAGTTTCCTTATTTATAAAATGAGGTAGAGAAGGAAATGGCAAACAATTCTAGTATCTCTGTTAAAAAAGAACCAAAACAAAAAAACAACCCACCAAAACCCAACCAAATGGGGTCAATGAAGAGTCCAACATGACTGAAAAACAATTGAATAAGCACCCTCACCTACAGGTGAAGGATTTTGTATTTAACAAACTCTGAGGCTTTGTCTTCCCTCTTTTCTCCACTGTAGGTCCACAGCCCACAGAGTCACTGGGAACCAAAGTGAGGTTTGTCCCAACCAAGGCCAGAGATGGGAACCACTGGAGTGTTTTCGATTTCAGTACATACGAGAACTCACTCCAGGTATCCCTGTCTTCTCCAGCTAATGCCATCATTGGTCGCTATCTTTTGAAGGTAGTGATCTCTCACCCATCAGGCCAAGCTGAATCTTACCAGCTTGGGGAGTTCATCCTGCTTTTTAACCCTTGGAATTCAGGTAGGCTTTGCTTTACCAAAACCTAACAACCACTAGATCTGCTGTGAATGTATCACCCAAGAAAGTGTGAAAAATCCTGGGGATTTCTTACTATCCTAAGCAGAGTCTTGTGTCAGTGGGGATACCACAAATAGGCTGGGTCAATTCCCCTGGTGCTGGACTGTTCAGCAAAGGATTTAAGGATAGAAGGTCCCTGCTGTTCTTTTTCACACAAATACAGAAAAAATGTCCAGAAAAGTTTATATCATAAGCCCCTGAGAAAAATACCCAACTGCCTTTAGGAATAGTATCATAAGATCATAGATTTAAAGCTGGAAGTGATCATCGAGGTAATTTAGTTCAATTTTACAGATGAAGAACCTGAGAACTAGAAAGGTTAAATAACTCATCTAAGGTAACACATGTCCTTTCTACTTACACCTGATTCCAGATACCAGCACAACTTAAGCAATCCATTGCTTTTCCCCACTGAAAGTCTTATATTCAGCTTACTGTTCTCCTGGGATTCTTTCCTGGTTTCCCATTCCTTCCCCTCATCCCTTGCCCCCCACCAGCTACTGGAGGTCTCACTCCATGTACTCTGTATATGCTCTCACAGTTAAAATGTAAACTCCTTGAGCCAAGGACTGTTTTTTACCTCTCTTTGTATCCCCAGCTCTTGGCACCGTGCCTGGCACATACAAAATATTTGACGAATGCTTGTTGATTGACTGATTAATTCAGACAGAAAGACTTTTCCTGATTCTTGCTATTTCCCCCCCTCTCTACTCTTCACTTCTCAGAGGATGAAGTCTATCTACCTAGTGAAGCACAGTTGCAGGAGTATATTATGATGGACTATGGATTCATTTTTAAAGGGCATGAAAACTGGATTACTCCATGGCCTTGGAACTATGGACAGGTAATATCATAATGTGCACTGACCTCAAATTCAGGAGTTTTCCAGGTGTGGTCTGAAGATTCCTGGCAAACAAGGAGGGCCTTCCAGATAGACCATGACATGGTCTAAAAATGTAAGCATGGGATATATAGGATGATTATCTATCTATCTATCTATCTATCTATCTATCTATCTATCTATCTATCTATCTATCTATCTATCATCTATCTATCTATCTATCTATCATCTATCTATCTATCTATCATCTATCTA
>NW_027186492.1:6529519-6541136 GCF_028583685.1 Petaurus breviceps papuanus | reverse complement strand
ATCTATCTATCTATCTATCTATCTATCTATCTATCTATCTATCTATCTATCTATCTATCTATCTAATCCATCTATGTCTGTCTATCTACTCCTGTCATGAACCTCAACTGGGCAGATTCCATGGTGTTGACTGAAGCTTTCTCACATTAGGGAATGGGAAGGAGGTTACAGCTTCAAAGGTGGGAAATTCTTGTGTAGGTATGGGCAGAATTATCCTTCAAACAAGTCTAAGATCAAAAACTTGGGTTTTGAGAGGCAGTGTGCTACCATGGAAAGACAACTGGCTTTGGAGTCAGAAGACCTGGGCTCAAATTCTGCCTTTGACGTTTATTAGCTGTGTAGCAATGGACAACTCACTAAACCTATCTGAATTTGTTTCCTCATCTGTAAAATGAAGGGATTGGACTAGGTAATCTCTAAGATCATTCCTAGCTTTAGATCTATAAGTTAGGAATCAGGGTTAAGGATCAGGGAGCTGAAGGGTCAGAAGACAATAAACAAAAGCAGAATTAAAACTAGAATCACCCCCAAAATCTGAAAGGTCTAGTGAGGTCTAGTATCTGGCTATAGTGGTTCATATCTATTTCATTAAATCCTGGCTCTCTCCTATGGGCATCGCCTCCTGGGCAGCTTTCTGTGATGAAGGAATTTCTGTGTACCTGCTCCCAAGATGCTGAATTTCACTGGAGAAAGTCATGAAATACTATTCTTTTCATCTACTATGTTTATCTGTGGAATCACTATCCACCCACTCATATTTGTAGACTTGAGACTTTTTTTAACTCTTTATTTTCCTTTACCACCAGTATCAAACCAATTACCAAGTCTTGTAAGTTGTACCATCACCATCATTTCTCATATCCACTCTCTTATGTCTGTTCCCAGTGCCATTATTTTAGTATACACTCTAGATATCACCTAGCTGGACAAATGTAGTAGCATCTTTTTTTTTTTTTTGCTTTTTGGAGGGCAATTAGGGTTAAGTAACTTGCCCAAGGTTACATGGCTAGTTTTACTCACTGCGCCACCTAGGCCCCCCCCCCCCCGTAGCATTTTTTATTTTAAAATAGTACTTTATTTTTTTTCCAATTACACATAAAGATAGTTTTCAACATTTTAAAAATAAGATTTCAAAAAAATAGTATTTTATTTTTTCCAACATAAAGATAGTTTTCAACATTTTTTAAATAAGATTTCAAGTTCCAAATTTTTCTCCCTTCTTCCCTTTCTTCTCTCCTTCCTAAGATGGCAAACAATCTGGTATAGATTATACATGTGCAATCATGTTAAACCTCTTTCCACATTAGTCATGTTGTGATAGAAGAAACAGAACAAAAGGGGAAAACCATGAAAAACAAGAAAAACAAAAACCAAAAAAGTGAAAATAGTATGCTTCAGCATTTTCCATCATGTGTCTTTTGGAATTGTCTTGGATTGTTGTATTGATCAGAAGAGCTAAGCCATTCATAGCTGATCATAGCACAATGTTGTTCTAACTATGTACAATGTTCTCCTGGTTCTGCTCACTTCACTTTGCATCAGTTGATGTAAGTTTTTCTAGGTTTTCTGAAGTCTGCCTGCTCATCATTTCTTATAGAACAATAGTGTTCCATTACATCCATATACTACAACTTGTTCAGCCATTCCCCAACTGATGGGGATTCCCTCAATTTCCAGTTCTTTGCCACCACAAAAAGAGCTGCTATAAATATTATTGTCCATGTAGCTCCTTTTCCCTTTTTTATGATCTCCTTGGGATATAGACCTAGTAGTGGCATGCCCAGTTTGATTGCCCTTTAGGCATAGTTCCAAATTGCACTCCAGAATAGTTGGATCAGTAATGTGATAGCCTTTGGGGTTTTTTTTGCGTTTTGGAGGGGGAATGCAGGGCAATTGGGGTTAAGTGACTTGCCCAAGGTCACACAGCTAGTAAGTGTTAAGTGTCTGAGGTCAAATTTGAACTCAGGTCTTCCTGACTCCAGTGCCAGTGCTCTATTCATGGGGCCACCTACCCACCCCAATGTGATAACCTTTTAACAGGTCAGACCACTTCTATTCTCTTCCCCCTCCAATATATTTTTCATACCCCTACCAGAACAATATTTCTCATACGTGGATCTGGACATATTGTTGTGCTTTGTAAACATCTTTAGAGACTTCCTTTTGTCTATCCAGGAAGTTAGGTGGTATAGTGGATAAAGCACTGGGTTTGGAATGAGGAAAATTCATCCTCATGAATTTAAATCTGGTCTCAGATTCTTACTAGCTATGTGACCCAGGGCAAGTCTCTTAACCCTGTTTGCCTCAATTTCCTCATCTGTAAAATGAACTGGAGAAGGAAATGGCAAACCATTCTAGTATCTTTGCCAAGGAAATCCCAAATGGGGTCACAAAGAGTGAAAACTGAAAAAAAACCTAAGTAAAAATTGTCTATCCAGTTAAATCTAAATTTCTTAGGATTCAAGGTCCTCAACAATCTGTCATCATTATACATATCTAACCTTATCTCATATTACTTCTCTTGTAATTGACACATGCCAACCAAAGTGGACTGCTCTCTGTTCTCACTCCCTCCCTGCAAAAATCCAGTCCCAAATTCATGTTAATACATGCCCTTAAGGTTTACAAGTTAGTTTCTACTAACTAGAATATTATTCTACTATATTCTAAATATTATAATCCTTATTTTATATATGAGGAAATTGAGGTTGAAGAGGGTTAAGTGACTTGTTCATGATCACATGACTTCTAAGATCAGAGACAGGATTCAAATCCAGGTCTTTTAATACCAAGACCAGCCCTGTCCACTATGCCATATTCTGGGGACCATTCCCTATGTTTTCTCACCTCTACGTCTTTGCTCATGCTGTTCCCCATACCTGGAGCATTCTCTCTCCCCTTCATTGCCTGTTGAATTCCCACACACCCTTTAAAGCCCAACTGAAATTCCATTGCCTCTAGGGAACATCCTCTGGTGCCCCTGTTTGTAATAACCTTGTCCCTCAGATTTCACAAAGCCTCTTATTTGACATCTCTCTAAAGACTTTATCCTGTAATATTGTATGTTATAATTACTTGCATTTGTGTCTTATCTCCCTATTAAACTATAAACTCTGTGAGGGTTTACATAAGAGATTATGTCTGATTTAATTTTGTTTTAGTCCTCCTGAGCCTAGCATGGTACTGTATACCAGTCTGTGCCACCTAGCCGCACCTTCCCAATTACATTTTAATCTGATTCAGGCTGCACAGAGAGAATAGGGGGCCACAGTGCCCCAGGCTGAGTGTTTTAACACCCCTGCTCTATGAACAATAAATTTGTAATAAATGTTTATTCAATGAGTAAGTAAATGAATGAATGAATTCCAAGGTAGGCAACAAGACTTTCTACTTGACAAAGAGTTCTCTTGATTTGTTCCACTCCATTGATTATGGTTTTATGCCCTATGATGTGCTACTGTTCTCTAGCTTCTTCTGAATTCCTTTCAAATGAAAGTCTGTCCCTCTACCCCCATTCCCTTATTCTTCTTCTTGGTAAACACTTACTTCAAATAGAAATATGAAAGGAGAAGGTGTTTGTTTTATTCAGGGTGATTCTCCAGCTCAAAACTCATCAAATGTTGTTCAAGGGCATTGGGAAATTATCACTGCTTCTGATTAAGATTGAGTTGGATCCCATAACCTCTTGGCCCTACATGTTTAGCACAATGTGATAGGCACCCACTTTTCATCTGTGGGATTTTCTTGGCAAAGATACTTGGAGTGGTTTGCCATTTCCTTCTCCAGTGTGTCCCCATTTTACAGATGAGGAACTGAGGCAAATACGGGTTAAATGACTTGCCCAGAGTCATACAGCTAGTAAGTGTCTGCGGCTGGATTTGAATTTAGGTCTTCCTGACTCAAAGCCCAGTGCTCTATCCCCTGCCCCACCTAGTTGCCCCAACTATCATGTATGTATTAGGCACTTAATGAATGTTTATCGATTCATTATATACAAGCCCTAGAAGGGAAGAGGTTGAAGATGTAGTGGCATGATGAGGTATGGAACACCTTGAAATCATAATGGATTTTCCACTTTCTGTCCTTCTCCTTTAATGAATTATGCAATACCTAAAGTCAAAGTGAACACTTTTCGGTCAAAGATTTTGCAGCTTTTCACAAATATAGGTCAAGAACCTGTAATGGCTCCTCTAGCTCCCCTTTTGGGTGCTCAAGATTCCCTGTAACCTGCCTCCCTCTTCCCTAGTCTCCCAACACCTTCAGTCTTATTCAAATGTATCTCACTTTACCACTAAATATGTGTCAGACTCCTCTCCTTACCATCCCCAAAGCACACTCCATTCATTTCCAAGTTGATAGCCCTGCCTGCATTGCTCTCATTCTTCCCTCTGCCTATTCAAATATTGCCCATTGGTCAAGTCCTAGTTTAAGATCTACCTCCTGCACAATCTACTCCAACCCACATGAGTCTTTCCCTTTTAAATTCCTATTCCTTTTATTTTAAACATTTTTTATTCATTTTAATCTTAAATACAAAACAAGAAAAGAAAAAAAGAACATTTCTATCTACACAGCAGAACATAGAGAGGATTCAATATAAAACAATAAATTTCCATTTCAAACTGTTTACTTTTTTGAAAACATATAATAAATACTATGCATCTTTTTTCAGAGCTACTCAGCTTTTCTGTGCTTCCTTCAAAGTTTTCTTTTTTTCTCTGTGTATTTTTTATTTTATTTTTTCTTCTTTCATCCCCAGCCTGTCCTAGAGAAGGCTACAATTAAACATGAATATATACATGTATGCATATATATATCTATATATACATGCACATACATATATAACTATATATACATATATGTAAGACAATACTGTACATATTTCTATGTGTCAATTCTTTCTCTGGAGGTGGATAGCATCTTCCTTCATAGGTCCAAGTCTTTCTATGTTTTTCTTTTCTTTTCTTTTTTTTTTAAAGCAATAGGGGTTAAGTAACTTGCTCAAGGTTACACGGCCAGTTATTTCTGGGTGTGGTGCTGAGTATCTGAGCCCGGATTTGATCCAGGTCATCCCGACACTGGAGCCGGTGCTCTTACTCGCTGAGCCACCTGGCCGCCCCTAAGCAATTGGGGTTAAGTAACTTGCTCAAGGTTACACAGCCAGGTATTTCTGGGTGGGTGCTAAGTGTCTGAGCCCGGGATTCGATCTCCAGGTCTTCTCAACACTGGAGCCGGTGCTCTTACTCGCTGTGCTACCTGGCCGCCCCCTTTCTATGTTTTTCTAAAGTCAACCAGCTCATCATTTCTTATATCACAGTAGTATTCCATTACAATCATATACAACTTGTTTAGCCATTTCCCAATTGAAGGGCATCTATCAGTCTC
Organism: Petaurus breviceps papuanus; assembly: GCF_028583685.1. Classification (NCBI taxonomy): domain Eukaryota; kingdom Metazoa; phylum Chordata; class Mammalia; order Diprotodontia; family Petauridae; genus Petaurus; species Petaurus breviceps. The sequence continues at coordinate 6,535,751 of NW_027186492.1, read as the reverse complement.
ATAGGTGTGAAATGATATCTCAAAGCTGTTTTATTTTACATTTCTCTAATCAATAACGATTTAGAGCATTTCCCCCCCTCATCTCTTCACTTTTTTCCCTTGAAATCACCGGGAAGTTTGAAGATGACATTATAGACATCTGCTTCGAGATTCTGGACAAAAACCTGAACTTCTTAAACAATCCCTCCAAGGACTATTCCCAGAGAAACAGCGTTATGTACGTCTGTAGGGTGGTGAGTGCTATGGTAAGGAGGAAATCAGTTACTCTCTTCAATAGTCCTTTGTTCTTTCTCTCTCATAGAATTGTCTAACTTTTCCCATCATCATTCAAAAGCCAAATGTGTCCTTTCCAGATCAACAGCAATGATGACAGTGGGGTGTTACAGGGGAACTGGAGTGAAGATCACTCCACAGGCGTCAACCCTTTGGAATGGAATGGTAGTGTTGCCATATTGAGACAGTGGCATGTCACCGGAGGCCAGCCTGTGAGATATGGGCAGTGCTGGGTCTTTGCAGCTGTGATGTGCACAGGTAGGAATCTTCTACCCCATTAAGGGCTAAATGTGCTTGACTGTCACATCCTACACTACAGGATAGATATATAGTATCAGTTAATTTTAGAATTGTTGAATTATTTTCATGAATTGAATGTATTAGAATGTTAGCTCCTTATTCTTCCATTTGTTCATTCATTCATTTGACAAAATTAAAAAAAACTTTCCCCCAGGAAAATATAAACTTTTTTTCTCCTATGCTCAGAGTATTCTGGTGAGGTTCTTAAGCATTGTTCTAGTTATAATTAGGAAGCAACTTGAATATATATACTGAGGTTTCATTGCTGTATTATTTTGCCTGATGATGACAATCTCCTCCCCTCCAACTCACGTAGTTTTGAAATTCCTCTGTAGAGCGCCTTCATTATTTTTTCTTAATCTCTGTGAATTCATCTTTCTTAGCACTTCTAGTTTTCTTAATAATTGAGTGGAGACAGGGTTTGCTGGCCAATGTAGGGCTCAATTCTTGGAGCATGTGCAGCAAACTCTGCCTGACATCAATCTACATGGAGGCTTGGTGAGTCTCCTTCCAGATGTGGGTGACAGTGAAGTGTCCTTTTATTTCTCTGCTTCAGAGGACACAGTGATCATCTCTGATACCCATTCACCCAGGATCAGGAAATATTAGACCAAAAAAAGAAGAAACAGGGATGGCCATGGTTTCACAGTCACATGGCTGTCCCTTGGGGAGATAAGGAGATAATGCCATAGCTCCTATTGCCTCTCTCTCCACCAAAGCAGTTCTTGCCTTATCTCTTCAAGGAGAGAGAAAGAGAGAGAGTGATTTCCCCAGCTTGGGCCTTTTGCATGTTCTTTCACTGTAGCTCAGCAGCAATTAAAAGGTTCTTCCTATAGGCAGTAAGCTTTTAGGAAATAGTAATGGAGTGTTTGCTTATGCATTGGACACCTAGGTGGTGCAGTGAATAGAGCACTGACCCTGGAGTCAGGAAGATCTGAGTCCAAATCTGGCCTCAGACACTTACTACCTGTGTGACCCCAGACGAGTCACTTAACCCCCATTTGCATCAGTTCTTCATCTGTAAAATGGGAACATACTGGAGAATGAAATGGAAAACCACTCCAGTATCTTTGCCAAGAAAACCTCATGGACAAAGTCTATGAGGTCATGTAGTCAGACAAGGCTGAACAAGAACAATTTGCTTATGCTCGGAAATGAAGACATAAAAGCCAACCCTCCATGATGTCCTTCCAAAAGCAAGCTCTTCAAGCTACTCCCGCAGGTTGAGACTTATTGTGCATATTCTAAGGGCTGTGCTCCCATTGACCAGTTCACTATTTCTGACAATGGCCTTTTGTCTCTTGGGGCAATTTGCATGAAGGATGGGTCTCTTCTTGGAAAAGCAAGTAGCTTGGATGGAACATGGAGTTTATGAGGGGGAGTAATGTGAAATCAGTTCAGAAAGATGTCTGTCTGTCTTTCTGTTTCTTTGGGATCACAGAAATTTGGGACACAGATGGGCTCCTTTCTCCCCTGGTAGCTGGATCAGAGCAATTTCTAGGACAGGGAGACTGGCTTTCCCCAGGACCCTGACAACAGCATAAAAACAACTGTGCTTAGTACTTAGTTAGCAAGACTAATTAGTTAAAATAGGAAGCTGCCAAACCCCAGAGGAGCTTCTCTATCTGGCCCTTGCTCTGTTCTCCCCAGCCGTTACGGCAGTCTTCCCGGCAACAGCCTTAGTGTCCCAGGAGAAATGTGTTTAAAGGGTTCTTTTGTAACTTTGCTCAGGCATCAGAAATTGCGGTGGGCTTTATATGCAAGCAAGCGGTGACACCAAAATCCATTGGGAAACTGCAAGATGGCAGCCTTCAACCTGTGTGTTCCAGGGATACACAGCAGTATAAACAGAGGATGAGAGGGGAGACACCATTTCCAGTGCCATACTCCAAGCCACATGCAGGCATGAAAACCCCACAGAAATGCCAGGGGGAAATGGAAAGACACAGGAACAAATGAATACACAGAAGGGTTGGTTTATTGTGTGACCTTGGACAAATCACCCAAACCTCACTGTTTCTCCATTTCCTTATCTGTAAAATGAGAGTGTTAAACTGGGTGGAGAGAGAGAAACAAATGTTGAACACGGTCTGAGGAGAGCCATAAAAACAGTTCCTGACTGGGGAGACAACACAAAAACTATGTACAAACAAACTAGATACAGAATAAATTGGAGAAAATCTCAGAGAAAAGCCACTAAAATTACAGAAGACTGGGAAAAACTTATTTAAGAGGGTGGGATTTTAGCTGGGAGTTGAAGGAAGCCAGAGATGCCAGGACGCAGAGATAAAGAGGGAGAGAATTCTAGATATGGGGGTCAATGAAAATGTCCAGTCCAGAGATGGAGTGTCTTGTATTAGGAGCAGAAATGAATCCTCAGTCCTCTTCACATTCTACTGTTCCAGTTCTACCAGTCCTCAACCCTGGCTAACCCTTTCATCTAATGGAGATGATCTTGCTCTCAGCATTGTTGATGTTTCAAAATAGAATGGATTTCACTGGTATACATTTTTGCTATGTAACATCAGCTGCTCCCTTAGTGCTGCATAGTCAATCTTATTTTACCCTTTCTTGATTTCCTCTTTCCTCCTGTCTCAAATAAGGTAAACCTGATACTCGTCCAGATTAACCTTTGATCACTTATACCCTAGATCCCATCCTGCTACTATGTCCTCCATAGCCCTAAGCACTGCCATCTCACCTGATGATGTAATCAAAGGATCCCTGGGCCTTGACATCTGCCCCACTGTAGACCTCCATGTGCCTTGCACCTGATGTCTCCTATGTGTGTTGTCTCCCCCAGTTAGAGAGTTAGCTCCTTGAGATAAGACAATTTTGCTTTCAGCTCAATTTAGTCAGTCAGCAAGTATTTATTTAGGGCTTACTACATTTTTTTAAGGACTTGCTACATACCAGGGAGCATCTAAGTGGTACAATGGAGTCAGACCTGGAGTCAGGAAAACTTATCTTCATAAGTTCAAATATATATAATTTTGCCTTTTGGAGGGAAATTGGGATTAAGTAACTTGCCCAAGGTTACACGGCTAGTTTTTTTTGTGTGGGTGTTAAGTGTTTGAGGCCAGAACCAAACTTGGGTCCTCCTGACTCTGGGGCTGGTGCTTTATTCACTGCGCCACCTAGCTGCCCCCATGAATTCAAATCTTGCCTCAGATACTATCTGTGTGACCCTGGGCAAGTCACTTCACCTTGTTTGCCTCAGTTTCCTCATCTGTAGAATGGACTTGAGAAGGCAATGGCAAACCACTCCAGTATCTCTGCCAAGAAAACTCCACATGGGGTCATAGAGAGTCAAATATGACTGAAAAGCAACTACATGCCAGGCACTGTGCTAAGGACTGGGGTTGCAAAGCAAAACAAAACCATAGTTCCTGCCCTCAGAAAGCTCTCAACTCTAAAAGACAAGCAAAATACCCTTCTTTTATCCCTCTATCCTATGCAGTCTGGGAATTCCAAGAGTGGGTTAGGATCAATAGAAATAGAAAAGGTTCGTAGGAAGAAGACAAGCTAGTGAAGCCTTTCTTGATATATTTTGATATTCTAGGAAAGAATAGACACACTAGTCCTTTGTTTGAGTGGGGGGGTTTGATTATTTTCTCTGGGACAATGACCTTTGATAGAAAAAATGTTCCCCTCCACCCTTTTTCAATCTCTCACATCCAGCACAGAAATTGGCTTCTGAAATTCCACGCCTTAGGGTTAGGTTGGGAGAATCCCAGTACCATCTTTTGCTGCCAGTATCTGGAGGTAGGAGGGAGTGTGAACAAATATCCCAGCAAGTGCCAATCTGAATGCTTATTGTAGGATTTTTACCCTCCTTACAACCTGAGAATTAGAATCTGCATATCTAAACCAAATAGCCCACCTTTAACCGAAGTCAGTCCCTACCAACTCTTTTCATTCTCTCCAGTGATGCGATGCTTGGGAGTTCCAACCCGAGTAGTTACCAATTTCCGATCCGCACATAATACAGATGGTAACCTGACCGTTGACATGTTCTATGATAAACGTGCAGAGATGGTGCCATGGGAGAGAAGAGATAAAATATGGTAAGGCCAGATTACTGTAAATTTTTGTATTCTGTCTAGGAAAGGGGTTGAACACTGTTGGCTTAAGACCAAATTCCATTCTTTTTTTTTTTAATACCAAATTCCAGTTTTGGCTTGATTTTAAAAAAAATCTAATTTCTTATTTATGCATTGGACCATGGAATTGGTCCAGCATGTAAGCTGTGGAGATAACTTCACAAAAAGCAATTGGAAATCCACGTTGAGATTGTGACCCATCGTCAATTCCAAAAAAATGAAGTTACAGATGAGAGGCAAAATTTACTAGCTGAGTGACATGAGATAAGTCATTTTATTTCTCCCTGCCTGTTTCCTCATATTTAAACTGAGAGGACTAAACTCACTGGCCTCCATGGTACCTTCTCCCCTTTGTCCCTCTGCATCATTGTTAAGGAAGTTTTCTTTAGTGTTACCTCTACTTATATCTTGTTTGACTGACCTTTTTCTCTAATTCTCCCCTTTGTTCAATCCTTTCTTTTGTTCTAAGACAAGAGTTAGTATCCTGAGACCTAACAGTTTCTTTGTTTTTTTTCTTAAATAAAATATGTTGACAAATTATGAGTCTATGAGCGAAGCAATATTCATTTATATTCCAGAGAAAAGGAAAACAAGAATATTAGACAAACTCAGAACTTAGGTAATTTCCTAGATGAATTTGTCTTTGTGAGGGAAGAAGCAATTCTCTTTTTTTGGCAGCAGAGGGCACTGATTCCTAACATCGTAGGACCATTTGACCAGGACAGAATGGAAAGAAAAAAATCAGTATAGGTTTCCCACAGCATTAAAAAGCAGTGATTAAAAAAAAAAAAATTAAATTCCTTTTTAAAAACTCCTGGATAACAAATATCAAGTAAAATGAGCATTTCCATACACTTAGGAAGACAGAAGAAAAAAGATTGTATAAGAAACCTAAATATTATATACTGTTTGCTTTTCTTTTTAAATATAACAAAAATAATATAGACAAATATATGTATATGTACATAATTATATTTACTATTTAAATATATGTATATAATATAAATATATGTATATAATATTATATAAAATGTAATAATATATTTTATATATATATTAAAGGTTTGCAAAGTGCTTTGCAGGTATTAAATAACTCTGGGAGGTAGGTGCTATTATTATCCCCATTTTACTATTGAGCAGGCCAGATTTCTCTTGACTCCAGGTCCAGTGCCATAGTATCAATAAATTCGAAATATAACTTTCAGAACTGATCTGCTTGCCTATAACTCTTTCTACCTTTTCTTCTGTAATTCTTAAAAGCTTTAATGACCCTCTTTTATTCTTCCTTCTCTTTGGGGGGTGTTTACTCTAACCCTAATATTTGTCTCCCTCCAACCAACCAATCCGAACAGAAGAAAACACAGAAAAGCAAAAGTCTTGCAACAGACATGCTCACTCAGATAAAGCACGCTCCCATGTTGGCCATGTCTGAAAAGTGCGTCTTATTCTGAATCCCAGGTAAAAAGCAGTCCGTCCTTTCTTCCTTCCTTCTTTTCCTTCCTCCCTTCCTCCCTCCCTTCCTTCCTTCCTTCCTTCCTTCCTTCCTTCCTTCCTTC
>NW_027186492.1:6499716-6529119 GCF_028583685.1 Petaurus breviceps papuanus | reverse complement strand
CTTTCTTTCTTTCTTTCTTTCTTTCTTTCTTTCTTTCTTTCTTTCTTTCTTTCTTTCTTTCTTTCTTTCTTTCTTTCTTTCTTTCTTATCAGGATTAAGTAACTTACTCAGGGTCACATAACTAGTAAATGTCTGAGGCTGGATGTGAACTCAAGAACTCCTGACTGCAGGGCTGGTGCTCTATCCACTCTGCGACATCTAGCTGCCCCCAAAAGCAGCCATTTTAATTCAACAGATATTTGGTCGTATATTATTGACTTGCAGTTTAATGTATAGAAAGCTGTCTTTGAAGTAAGAAAGAACTGAGTTAAATGTCTACCTCTGATACATACTGGTTGTATGACCTTGGGCAAGTCACTTAACCTCTAAGTGTTCTAGGCAACTCTAAAACTAAGTTGTAGAGAAGGTATCAACCTGCAATGATGGAGTTTTTCCCCTGGAACTTTCCTATGGATGAAATCACAACTCTAAGTCTCTGTCCTGTATCCTTATCATTAACTTGACCTATTTCATCTCTCCTTTGCTTCTAAGTCAAACTATGGTTTGGGTTCCACTATAGTAGGAGGAGACCTCTTGATTTAGGTTACAAATTCAGAGAGCATTTAGTTCAAGCCCCTTATTCTACAGATGAGAAAACTGAGGTCAAGAAAGGCTAAGTGACTTGCCCAAGGTCATACAGAAAGTGCAGAGCAAAGGCAGGACTCAAGCCCAGTTTCTCCTTCTGTGGCACCATACCACATTTAGGATAAAAAAATCTAGAGCTGCAAGAAACCTTCAAGGTCACCTAGTCCCTCTCCTTCATTTTATAGATGACTAAACTGAGGCCCAGAAAGGTTAAGTTATTTGCCTAAGATCTCCCAAGTAGTAACAGGATTAGGATTAGAACTCAGGTCCTGAGACTCCAAATACAGGGGAGTCTCATGGTGACTCTACATGTCAAAGAGAATGAACTCTGAACTTGGATGTTGTTCCTTGATAACACACCAGATTAACCCTTTGCCCTCTTCCTACTCACAATCCATGGCCACCAATAGACCAATGAGGGGAAGGTGAGCTAATACACCTGGCATGCCCCCACTGTCTCCCTGGTGGGCCCATGTGAGCCACTGTAACCACCCGGTTAGTCTGTGAACTCCAATGCTGCATGTACTTCCACAGGAACTTCCACGTCTGGAATGAATGCTGGATGACCAGAAGAGATCTCCCAGCAGGATATGACGGGTGGCAGGTCCTGGATCCAACTCCTCAGGAGACAAGTAGAGGTGAGTAAGGGAGCACTGTGAGGGATCTGAAGCTCAGCCTTCAGTCCCATGTGGATGATTCCCCAAAGGAAAGTAGTCTTCAGATAAAAACACCTTCTCCAACTCTTCCTTTCATTCTCTAACATCACCCACTCCTCCATTCCCCCTCCTTCCTCACCTACCTCTACCAGTAAGAAACTTTTTTTCTTTCCTCCCTGATGGCAAGACAGAGAAGGGCATCAAATCAGGTGGCAAGAAAAGTGAGGGGAGGGAGGTGGAAGTTATATGGTAGGGCTTGGTGGGGGGAGGCATGTAAAAGATCACTTAGTTTATAGTTTTAGAGTCACCTGGGGCTTAGAATGCTGAAATGATTTGCCCATGGGTCACATAGCATGGGAAATTTAGCATCAGACCTTTTTGACTCCAAGCCCAGTGTCCTACCCATTCAACCACACAGCCTTTCTAATGTTTCCCTAATGAGGTTCCTTATAGTTTATAAAATATTTTCATTGCTATAATGATGTGAGGTAGGTTGTGCAAGTTTTACAGAGAGGAAAACAGAGGAAAGAGAGGTGAAGTGTCTATCCAAGGTTACACAGCTATGTGTTCTAATTCTGCCTCTGTTATTGGGTCCCCTTCAGTTTGTCCTTCCAGGAGTCATTCTTTGGGAGGCGTTTTCTTCCTACTCTTTCCTCCTATCATACTAACTTCCCCCAGTTGGAAAACATGGCAGCTTTCCTGTCTCTCTCCCCAACCCCAATTGTCCTTAGGAGTATTCTGCTGTGGGCCAGCCTCTGTCAGAGCTATCAAAGAAGGGGACATCCAGCTGGCCTATGATACACCCTTCGTGTTTGCCGAGGTGAATGCCGACGAAGTGATCTGGCTCCAAGACTCTGGCCAAGTGAAAGAGATCCTTTCCCACAATACAAGCTCTATCGGGAAGAAGATAAGCACCAAGATGGTGGGTTCTGACAAACGCCAGGATATCACCAACTCCTACAAGTACCCGGAAGGTATGTGGGGCCCTTGGGAAGTGTGGGAGCGGGTCCCTTACGCTTTCAGCTGTGGATGCTCACTTATCTCTCTTGCTTTATGCCATCCTTCATAGTAGCCATCATGGAATTCCTTATATATGCACTTCATTCACGTGGGCTGCTACATGGCATGGTGGATAGAGTGCCAGGCATGGAGCCAGGAAGACCTGAGTTCATATGTGACCTCAGACCCTTACTAACTTTGTGACCCTGGGCAAATCACTTAACCCTGTTTGTCTCAGTTTCCTCATCTGTCAAATGAGCTGAAGATGGAAAACCACTCCAGTATCTTTGCCAATAAAACCCCAAATGGGGTCACAAAGAGTCAGATGGGACTGAAATGATTGGACAACCATCAACATACTTCATTCATGGCACTTTATCAGTCAATCAGCAAGCATTTATTAAGAGCCTACCTTGTGCTAAGCACTGCGCCTCTCAGTTCTGAGTTATCAAAGGAAAAATGAGACAGCACCTGCCCTCAAGGGGCTTACATTTTCTTGGGGGGGGGAGGTTGGGAGCAACATTTATTTGTTGTTCAATCTTTCATTCTTGTCTGACTCTTCATGACCCCAGAGAAATAAATACAAAATAAATATTAGTTAATTTGAGGGGTGTGTGGCTACCAGATGCTGGGTAGGGATGGGTGGGAAAGACCTCAGGTAGGTGAGCCTTGCACTGAACTTTGAAGGAGCCAAGAGATTCTAATAAGTAGAGGCTGGGAGAATAATGTGAGGGATGGACTAGATGGTCTCTGAGGGTCCTTCCACTCTGGTTCCATGATCCTACATAGCATTCCTGACAAGTAGAAAGAATTTCGTGTCTGGGAAAAGTCCCAGAAGCAGGAGAGGTGTAAAGACCACCAAGGAGGCTAGTCTGGCTGAATTGCAGAAAGCATGAAAGGGAATAAATAATGTGTACTGAATCTGGAAAGGTCGGCTGGAGCCAGATTGTGAGGGGTTTAAATACCAACAGAGGAATTCATGTTTTATTCCAGAGGCAATGGAGAAATCCTAGAGCTTTTTAAGTAACTGCGTGACTTAGTCAAACATGCTTTTTATTAATTTATTTTTAAAATTTATTTATTTACTTTTAGTTTACAACATTCAGTTCCACAATCCCTTGAGTTCCAAATTTTCTCCCCTTTCCTCTCCTCCCCCCGATATAGGTTTTACAAATACCTTCACATTAAGCATTAGTCAAGTTGTAAAGAATTATAACCAATGGAGTGAAGGAGAAAGAAGGAAGAAAACAAAACACAACACAAAAGAGAGAGCAAGTAATTTACTTCCATCTGCATTCAGACTCTGTAGTTCTGTCTCTGGATGTGGATAGTCATTTCTATCATGAGTATTTTGAAGTTGTCTTCTAGCCTTGCATTGCTGAGAGGAGCCCAGTCTATCAAAATTAGTCATCACAGATACGATTTGTCTGTAATTGTGTACAATGTTCTCCTGGTTCTGCTCTCCTCATTCAGCATCAGTTTAAAGAAGTCTCTCCACATTATTATGAAGTCTGTCTGCTCTTCATTTCTTATAGCACAATAGTATTCCATTACGTTCATAGATCACAACTTGTTTGGCCATTTCTCAGTTGCTGGGCATCCCCTTGTTTTCCAATTCTTTGCCACCACAAAAAGAGATGCTATAAATATTTCTGTACATACAGGTCCAAACACGCTTTTTAGTGATAGATCTATGGTAATGTTATATGGTGGATAGATTAGGGAGGGAAATATGTCCTTTTGTCGGTAGAGCCCACTTCTGGGCAGTGAAGGTTGACTTTTAGTCATCAGGAAAGGAGAGGGCAGTGCAGCCCAGTGGAAAAGATTGGCTGGGAGGGATTCAGAGTGGGGATAGGTTTACTTTAAGGCTCTACAAATTTTCTTCAAATCCGGTGGCCAATTAAGAAATTTAGGAGTCAGATGAATTTGTTAAATGTCACATTAAAAGGCATTCAATCAACGAATATTTATTAAAAACTCACACAAAGACTTGGATTTTCCTTTTAATGGGGAAGGTAGAGCAGGGAGATATCTTATTCAAAAGGGGCTGGCCCATGAGGTTTGCTTGCCTTCTCTCCTAAGCAAGGTCTGTGACTCTCCTAGACATATATTTCTTTTCCACATATTCCATGAGCCTCATGAACCTGGGGTCTTTTTGATTTTGTGCTATTATGTTTGGGGCAGACCATACCCCAAAACTTACAAATTGCCTCCTCCTACTTTCTTTGAAAATAAATCCACAGAATTAAAATATGTAGAAAAAGTATACTGAGGACTGTTTACCTCAAAAACAAGCATTATTTACCCAAGTGAGAATTAGCTCAAACAGATAATTTTTTGCATTAGGAATTTTGCTTTCACAACTTCTGATAGACAGTTCTTTGAGAAAGCTAGAAGTGAGGCAGATACAAGATTAGGTTTGGAGCTAGGAAGACCTGAGTTCAAATCCTGCCTCAGATGTGACCCTGGGCAATTCATTTAACCTCTTTCAGTCTCAGTTTCCCCATCTCAGGTTAGACTGGATGGTCTCCAAATTCCCTTCCAGCTCTAAAAGCATCCTTATATAAGAAGTAACCCATACACATCACAGTCAGGCAGAAAAGACATAATCAGAGAAAGAAGATGAACAGTGTTAAGGCTGACAAGAAAGAAAAGTTAACTCAGGTCTTCTCTTCAGGCCCACCACTCTATGCACTGTACCACCTAGTTGCCACTGACTGGGTCTTCAGAAAAGTCCTACCATCACCTTCATGAGGTTGCATTTACCAAGATTTAGAACTGGAAGGAACCTTAGAGGGCCATCCAGTCCAATTCTATTATTTTACAGATTTTCAAACTGAGGCATGAAACAATTAAGTGACTTGCACAAGGTCACACAGCTAGTACATGTTTGAAGTGGGATTTGAACCCAAGACTTCCTGACTCCAGGTATAGCACTCAATGCCCTGCTCCATGTAGCCTTTCAATATTGTCTTGAGCTATATTTATACATGAAAGGGACTCAATATTTAGATGTAACACAGAGAACCAGGGCCATAGCTAGGAATCCTTGTGTATAGGAATTGGGTAGAGAGCAAATTCAACTAACTAGGTGGTGGGGTGTTCACCAGAGGCCTCAGCACAGAGGACAGACTAACTGTAAATTAAGTTGTGCCATGCAGAGGATGAGCCATGAAGAGAGGCCTATAACTATGGGGCTCTGGAGGTAGTCTAGCCTCAGAGTGAAGCAACTAAGCTCTGCAAGGCTGATAACCAGAGGACTACAAAGCAAGTTTTAAGAATAGTGATCCCTACAGGGAAAAAGTATGCCCTTCCCCCCACCAATATCAGCGCTTTGAGGCAAAGCCCCACTATCCCATGGTCGTTATGGGCCTGCATCAAATCTCTGCTATGGTTTTTAGCATGTCTTTCAGCTGAAAATAGCCCACTAATAATGATCAGATGGGAGGGATAACTTTGTATAAGAAGAGTAGGGGCCTCTTGTTAAATACTTTTAAAAAGTTTGAGTTTGGAAACTAGAAATAAAATATTTTTTGGGGGGAGGATAGAGTTAGAATGGTAGAATTTCTATGCAAGGAGTTCCACATGGAGCAATTTACATTTATAATTTATGATATAACCATTTATAATGATAATAGTATTATATACATTATATAATTATTCTATATAACTGTTATATATAATTATATATTATAATTTATAATATAACCATTTGTGATTAAAATATATACTATATTATAGGATTTATATAATATAATATATAATTGTAATTACATAATATATGATAATATATGGTTATCCTATATATCATAATTGTTATATATAATTATATATTAGAATGCATAACAATTTAGAATTATAATATTTATTATATAATTATTCTATATATTACATGTCATATAATTGTTATATATACTTATATATTAGAATTTATAGAAAAACATTTATAATTTTTCACCAGAGCTGAATATAGGGACTTCCCAATGAAGAACTTTAGTTATCAATGCAGATCAGTAACTTTTCTGCAATTCAGAGTCTTTGAGGGATTTGCCTGGGGACTGCCATTTTAAAACGGAGGGTCAAACAGCCCATATTTCACAGGTGGGACCTGAACCTAAGTGTTCTTACTTTGAGGTCACTAGCTCTCTACCCTCTAGGGTCTTATAATTCAAAATTCTCACTTTCTTCTCTTCCACCCAGGTTCAGCCTCTGCAGCTCCCATGAGGCCAAACTTACAGGCTTAGGGTGGAGCCTGTGTTAATAGTTTGCTTCCTCCAGTCAGTAAGTCCTCAGGAGGATTTAAAAAAAGAAAAAGGGGCAGAGTGAGCCAAGCAGTAATTCCTGCCTGGTGCCTTTGTCTGGTATTTCTTTACAGAACCAATATGACTCCTCTTTTTTGTTAATATATTAGTGGGATACAGTTATTACTCTATGGACTATTTTATGTGCTTCCCCGAAATTTTGGTAATGTCTCCTTATTATTGTTTTTTTTCATGTAGTTATTAATCCTTTCTAAAACTTGTTATTTGATACATTTATTATTTAGGATTTTGTTATTAAATTTCCTTTTAGGGCTATTTTCCCCCTTGTGTTGTTGAATTGATATGATAGGTACTGCCAGAACCAGTCAGCAATTTACAGTACATTCTGGCAAGCTTCTTTCTATCAGGTTAAAAGTTGGCATAAAATAAGTTTTTGAGATAAAATACAACTAAGAGGGAATCACAGATCCCAAAAGTCATAGTTTGATTAGTTTGCTTTCTTTGGAGGAGCACAATAACCACACACAGAGAACAAATGTGCCAATCTAGAAAATTGGCAGAATTATAGATCTTGTAATCTTATATTAAAATCAACATTTATTCAGCTATTCTGTAGTCATTAGACACATAGATTATTTACTTTTTCTTTTCTGGAGCATCTAAAAATAATTTCATTAAGACAGGTTTGCTTTTCTCTTTTTTTATTTTTATTTTTTGAATATGCATTTAGAAAATTAGAAAGCTGACAAAGTCAAATTAAGAACAAAATAAGAAATCATCAAAATGAGAGAGAAATCGATTTTATTTTTTATCTTTCTTATTTATTTTTTAGTTTACATCATTCATTTCCACAAGATTTTGAGTTACAAATTTTCTCCCCATTTTTCCCCTACCCACCACCCCAAAACAGCAATCTCACTGAATATCCCCTCCCCCAATCTGCTCTTTCCCGTATTTTCCCCATCCCCCCTCCAACTTTCCAGTAGGGCAAGATGGATCTCCATACCCCAGTGCCTGTATATCTTATTTCCTAGTTGCATGTAAAATAATTGTATATATATATATTAAACATTTGATTTTAAAACTTTGAATTCCAGATTCTTTTCCTTCCTTCCTCGTCACCCACCCTTACAGGGAAGATAAGCAATTCAATATAGGCTGCACATGTGTAGCTACACAAAAACTTTTCCATAGTGGATATATTGTGAACAACTGACTATATTTCCCTCCATCTTATCCCACACCCCACTAGTTCTATTCTCTACTTTGATGCTGTCACTTTTCAAAAGTGGGTGCATCCAACTTCCCTCCCCACCAACCTGTCCTTTCTTCCATCATACCCCCTCTCATCCCTTTCCCCGCTACTCTCCTGTACGGTGATATACCCTATCTAGTGTGTATGTCATTCCCTCCCTAAATCAAATTCAATGAGAATAAGGTTGACTCATTCCCTTTTGCCTTCCTGTTCTTCCCCTCCATTGTTACAGTTTTCCCTTGCCTCTTCTATATGGGATAATTTACCCCATTCTGTCTCTCCCCATCTCCTCTCATATTCCTTTCTCACCTCTTAATTTCACCTTTTAAGTATCATCCCTTCCTATTCAATTGGTCCTGTGCCCTCTGTCTATGTATATCTTTACACATATATACACATTCACATATGTATTCATACGCCCATATACCCTCTTATGTAGATGTATACATATATGTACATAATGTACATATATATACACATTTATGTTTCCTTCAACTATTCTCATACTGAGAAAAGTTTCATAAGTTACAATTATCATTTTCCATGGAGGAATGTAAATAGTTCAACTTTGATAAGTTCCTTATGATTCCTTTTCCCTGTTTACCTTTTGATGCTTCTCTTGCTTCTTGTATCTGAGTGTCAAATTTTCTATTCAACTGGTTTTTTCATCAAGATTGCTTGAAAATTCCATTCCATTGAATGACCATATTTTCCCCTGAAACATGATACTCAATTTTTCTGGGTAGGTGATCCTTGGTTTTAATCCCAGCTCCTTTGACCTCTAGAATATCATATTACAAGCACTTTGATCCCTCAGTGTAGAAACTGCCCAATCCTGTGTTATCCTGATTGTGTTTCCCTAATATTCAAATTGTTTCTTCCTGACTGCTTGTAATATTTTCTCCTTGATCTGGGAACTCCAGAACCTGGCTATAATATTCCTAGGAGTTTTCTTTTTGGGATCTTTTTCAGGAGGTGATCAGTGGATTCTTTCAACCTGGTTCTAAAACATCAGGGCAATTTTTCTTGAGAATTTCTTGAAGGATGACTTCTAGGTTCTTTTTTTGATCATGGCTTTCAGGCAGTCCAATAATTTTTAAATTATCTCTCCTGGATCTATTTTCCAGGTCAGTCGTTTTTCCCATGAGATATTTCACATTGCCTTCTATTCTTTCATTTGTTTGGATCTGTTTAACAGCATCTTGATTTCTCATAAAGTCATTAGCTTCCATTTGCTCCAATCTAATTCTGAGGGAATGATTCTCCTCAGTGAGATTTTGAGATTCTTTTTCCATCTGGAAATTTGGCTTTTTAATGCATTCTTCTCCTCATTGCCTTTTTGAGCCTCTTTTGCCATTTGAGTTAGTCTGTTTTTTAAGGTGTGATTTTCCTCAGTCAGGCTGTTGACTCTTATTTCATAATTTTCTTGCATTGTTCTCATTTCTCTTCCCAATTTTTCCTCCACTTCTCTTATCTGCTTCTTAAGGTCCTCTATGGCCTGTAACCAGCTCATATTTTCTTTTAAAGCTTTTGGTGCAGGAGTTCTGACTTTGCTGTCTTCCTCCTGTTCCATGCTTTGGTCTTTTTTGTCCCCAAAATAGGAGTCTAATGTTGGATTTCTCTGCTTGCTTTGATTCCTTTGCTTGCTCATGTTGCCACTCAATTACTTGACTTTTGAGCTTTTTGCCACAGTAGGACTCTACTACCAGAGGGGGGAGCTTTGTCCTAAATCGCTGGGGTTTTCTCAGGTGCTGGAGCTATTAGTTGGGTGCCCTCTCTGAAGCCTCCCTATGCTCTGGCACACTGGCCATGTACCCCAGGGCCTCCTCCTTAAACAGTGATCCAGATCCAAGCAGGTTAAAGCAAGAGTGATTTCCCCTCAGACTGGACGCTTGGTCCCCCTACAATCTGCAGGCCAGGAGCTCTGAAGCAGTCATGTGGCTTTGGCTGCCACACCTCAGCCACTTCTCCCTCCATGGGGTAAAGGGTGGACTGTACTCCCGAACTCCTGGTTCACAACATCCACACTGCACTGACCTCTCACTTTGTCCTTAGCACCTTTGGGTTGATAATTCTGGAAAATTCCACAGCTGCTAGTGATCTGAAGCCCCTCCAGCCAGCAGCTGGTTGTGGCCACCCTGAGGCTAAAACCTCCGGGTCATGTGGGGCTTGGCTTGGCTCCCAGAGTGCTGTACTGGCCCCTTTCTGCCAGCCTGCCAGACTATCTTTGATTCAGCGGGAAGCTAGCTTCTCTCTGTCATTTTGTGGGTTCTGTAGCTCCAAAGTTTGTTTAGAGTCATTTTTTACATGAATTGGAGAAATATATTTTAAAATTCTCACAAAAGATTACAGCAAATTGTTTTTTAAAAATCATTCCTTATTATTAAATTAGATTTATACCAAAGATACAAGGGAGGTCAAACATTAAGAAAACTATGATCACAATCTTATTAAAAGCAGAACGAATATGGAATTTTGGAGGGGTTAAGGCAGGGTAGTTGGGGTTAAGTGACTTGCCCAAGGTCACACAGCTAGTAAGTGTTAAGTGTCTGAAGCTGGATTTGAACTCAGGTCCTCCTGTACCACCTAGCTGCCCCACTAATATGGCATTTTCAATGCCCATTAAGATGTACATGATTAAATATATATATTTTTAAAATTGGACCTGTACCTTTACATCTTACCATCTCAAAATTGTTGAAAATACTAGAGGCTACAATGACATTTTTCAGTGTTATGGTGACCTGAGATCTAGCGTTTGTTAAGCCCTGGATTATTTGTCATTCAGTAGATGGCTTAAAGTTAGGGAGGGAAGCTGCTGGTGAATAGAGGTCAGGCCTTGTATGTTGAATGAGCCCAGGGAAGAAAAGATGAAGTCAGGGGTGATTTGGAACCAGCTTTTTCCAGTCCCTCGTTATTATATTTTTGATGTGAGCATTTATATTTTGGAAACTGGTCAACTCTATAAATCATAGCTAGATTTATTACTTTGTTTTTTAATGATTTAATATTTTATTTTCCCCCAATTACATACAAAAACTATTTTCAACATTCTTTTCATAAAATGTTGTGCTCCAAATTCTCTTCCTCCCTCCCATACCTTGCTCCTTTTATTGAGAAGGCAAGGAATTTGATTTATAGTATTCATGTGCAATCATGCAAAACATTTCCATGTTAATCATCTAGATTTAAGAAAGTTATGAAGAGAATGTTCATAATGCAGAATAAACTTGAAAGTGTGTCAGGCGTTCTTTTTTTTTCCTGGAGAGATGACTGTTAAACATTTATCAGCACCCAACTGTCTGAAGGCCCCAAATTCTGAAATGAAGAGATTACTGAGAGGGGCTGGGCATATGTATTAGATTTTAAGAGGCTACCAGGTAATCTCTGAGGCAGGGCATACGTATTAGATTTTAAGAGGCAGGAGAGAGGGAAGAGAGGTACTAGGGTCCTATGGTAGGTAGAGGAGAGCCTAGATCAGGGGTGGGGAATCTGAGACCTTAAGGTCACATGAAAATTTAGTCAAAAGGCTGCACTTGAGGACCACATGTGGCCTCAAGGCCACAGGTTCCCTACCTGCCCCTGCCTGTTGGGTCCTTAGCACATCTTCCACCACCATCTCTCTCTCTCCTTCCTCCCCTACAGGATCTGCAGAAGAACGGTCTGTGTTCATGAAGGCTTCTCGAATATTGCTGGGTCCAACTGGATCTTCTTATCCCTACATAGAACGGATGCGGACAGCCTGGTTCCAAGAAAAGCCAGTCAAGCTGCAGCTCAAGCTGGCCAGGACCCCTGAGTGGGGTCAGGACTTAGCGTTTTTCCTGAAGGCCAGGAGACTTCAGGGCTCAGAGATGGGAATCAAGCAACTCCTGTTACATGTGTGGCTTAGTGGCCAAGCCCTGCTCCATGGGGGCAGTGCCCAGGCCCCACTCTGGAGGGAAGAGCTGAGCTTCAGCCTGGTCCAAGGGGAGGGTGAGTATGGGGATAGGCCCCAGGAAGGGCTCAGTCGGTATGGGACAGAAGGGCCTGAGAGGTGGAGGCTGCCCAAGATAAAACTAAGAGTGACTGTTCCCCCCTGGAAGGCTATACCCAAATCTATATGGGGTGACCTAGAGCCATAGATGAATGGGTGACTTATGAGACTTGCAAAAAGCATCTGAATGACAGGTACAGAATCTGCAAATCCTTCCACAAAATGACTTTCTGACATACCCCCAGAAATGTGATGCAGCAGCCAAAACAGCTCACTCCATCTATGGTTGCATGAAGAGAAGTCTAGTTTCCAGGGATAAAAAAATATGGTGGTCTCTCTGTCCTCTATAATGCCACATTCAGTTCTGGGTTCCATAATATAGGAAGGACACTGACTGCAGAATATTTGGAGAGCAGCCAATACACTGTTTTGTTGTTGTTGTCATTGTTGCTGTTGAGTCATTTCATTTGTGTCCAACACTTGAATCCATTTGGGGTTTTCTTGGCAAACATACTGGAGTAGTTTGCCATTTCCTCCTCTGGTTCATTTTCCAAATAAGGAAACTGAGGCAAACAGGGTTAAGTGACTTGCCCAGGGTCACACAGCTAGTAAGTGTCTGAAGCCATATTCAAACTCAGGTCTTCCTGACTCAAGGCCAAACACTTTATCCATTGTGCCACCTAGCTACCCAAGATGCTAAGTCTATGCCATATGAGAATCAGTTTTAGGAACTGGGGATGTTTGACCTGGAGAAAAGAAGACTCTGGGGTGCATGATAGCTATGTTCAAGTATTTTAGGGTCACTTATGCAAAAGAAGGATGATTCTGGCTCTGCTTCACTCCAAGGAGTAAAACATGGAAGTTACAAAGAGGCAAATGTAGGCTTGACATCAAGAAAAACGTCCTAACCATTAGAGCTATTGAACAGTGAGATCAGCTGCTTTGGTAGGCAGAGGGACCCTCTTCATTATAAATCTTCAAGGACAGACTGAATGATCACTTGATTTGAAATAATGGGGATTCTTTTCAGGTTGGACTAGATGACCACTAAGGTCCTTTCTAGTTCCAAAATCCTGTGGTTGTAGGATGCCAGTCTACACGTGCTAGCATGGAGTATGGGATTGCCAGGGTACATGTGTATGCATGTATACATTATGACATATGTTTAAAATATACCTAGCCCATTCTATTCATTCATTCATTCAATTAGACTTTATCAAGTGCCTATAATGTGAAATGCATGACTAGCAGAGATGCAAAAATACATAAGACACAATTCTTGTCCTCAGCACACTTATAATCTAGTAACTGCATATTATGGCAAACTCAAGGAGAAAAACACACAGCTAATTCATGCTGAGATACACACTCAAAAGTCTCAAGATTTTCCTCAGCTGTGGCTTTGGGGTCTTGTATACAGAGAAAGAGTTGCCGATAACCCTGCCCTTCACCCATTACAAGAACCAGATAAGTGATGAAAAACTGATCCGCTTGTCCGGGATTGTGGAAATAGAGCAGACAAGGAGGAAGCTGCTGGTGATCAAAGACATTTCCTTGGAGCTGCCCCACTTGACCATTGAGGTGAGGTTCAGGGCCAAAACAGGGATCCCACCTTCCTTCCAGACATTACTTTTTATGGAAATTTTCTTTCCTCCCCTTGCCCTAAAAATAAATTTGTTTTCCCCCTTCTTCCTTGCCATTGCATTCTATCCATTCCATCAGATTATCTAACTAATCTTTGTGTAATAATTGGCTCTTTTATTAGCAAATCATTCAACACTTGTCAATTCCCCACTTTCTCTCAGGTCATACATATGTTTGAACAGTTCCTAGCACCTTAAATCATTTGGCCACCTTAATGCAATTTCTACCTTGGCATGAGGTGACCAGGGCAAATGATGCCAACCAACATGATTAGAGAACAGTGGGCAGAGTCCTCAGCACTGACACAAGTCTGATGCCAAAATCATTATGTAACAACCACAGGGTCCTTGTTACCATGAGACATTGATTATAGTTCAAATAATCTTCACTTCTAGTCAATTCATCTGGTGTTTTGTGGATGATTTATATATTAACTCTGGATTCCAAAAAGTTCTTTAATATTTCAAGTCTGATTCTGTCCCATATATACACAGAGGAGCCTGTATTTTCCCATACCAGTCCAAGAGGGCACTTAATGTGCATCCTCCCTATTATGTATGGAAAGGAGAAATCCCAGATTTTCACATCAAGTCAGAGTATAACCAAAACACAGTTTGGGGTAATTAGCCCTGCTGATCAGAGTATGGCACAGATGAGGCTAAAGTAGCTAACTGGGTACTACACAGGCAGGCTAGTTTCCCAAACAGCCCCTGGTTCACAGTCCTAGGCTAATCTACCCAGAACCAGTTGTCTCTGGCTATGTATTATGGATCATGAGAGACATTGAGTAAAGGAGTGTGGATGGATCAGCACAAAATCATCCCCACTACTGTAAAAATAATTAGAAGCACATGTCCTACTGGTCGTGCACTTATAACATTATTTTTATACCCCAAATGGACAGCACATTTATTTCCCCTAAATACAAAAAAGTTTCACTCCGATTTTCCCTAAAGTCAATATTTATTCTTCTAAACAACAGGGCCTGTATGTTGCAAGGTGTGTAGGCGAGGAGGGGTGGATGGCGTGTGGGTACAAGATTTACAAAAAGAGATAATGGCCACAAAGTTCCAAATTCTTCTTTTATAGGTTTTTGGACGGGCAGTGGTGAACAAGAAACTAACGGTCTCCATCAGCTTTACCAATACTCAGCATGAACCACTTCAGAACTGTATATTGGTGCTGGAAGGGAGTGGTTTGATAGAAGGACAGATGACAATTGAGTAAGTAAAGCTGGGCATGGATCCAGCTGAGTCTCTTTTGAGAGGCAGTGGGTTAAAAGGGAAAGAGCAATCAATCCATCAATATTTATTAAGGGCTGACTATGTGTCAGACATTATGTTAAATGCTAGGGATACAAAAAGAGGCAAAAGACAAATCCCTGACCTCAAGGAGCTTACAGTTTAATGAAGTCCTGGATTTGTGGTCAGAGGACTTGGGCTCAAATCTCAGCTTTGCTTCTTATCAGCTGTAGGGCCTCTGTGGACTTCACTTTCTTCATGTGTAAAAAGAAAACAGCAGGCTCGGTGGTCCCTAAGGATTCTTCCAGATTTAAATCTTAGGATCTTTCCTTGGGTTCTCCACTAGGATTGGGATGCTTTTTGTTTTGGGGTTTTTTTTTTTGCTCTTAAATGGAGGAAGCATTTTTAGCATTTGGTCTCTTTCTGGAATGGTCCTCCCTTCACTGTTTCATTTTTGGTCTCAGTATCTGAGAATGTAGGTAGACCTCGGGTGGAGCTGATGGGGTTCTCCCAGCCTGGGAGAGGGGGAAGATACATATCATACCTGTCTTTAAGACAGCAACTGGGAGGAAGGTGGAAGAGAGAGAAAACAAATGCTTCTTCCTTGAAAAAAATAAAAAAAGTCAACACGTTTATCAGGTGCTTACCATGTGTCAGGCATAACTTGAGGAGGATCAGAAAAAGAAAAAGGAAAAAAAAAGGGCAAAAACAGTCCCTGTCCTCAAGGAGCTTACAGTCTAATTATGGAGATAACATACAAACAACTATATAAAAGGAAGATCTATAGAGAGTAAACAGGAGGTAATCCCAGAGGGAAAGCACTAGCAGAGGGGAGTAATTTTTTTTTTTTTTGAAAGACACTAACTGGCAGTCTATGCTTCCTTTTCTGATTTTTAGTCTGGGCACCATACAGTCTGGAAACACCATCCAAGCCGAGGTAGATTTACTCCCCACCAAAGAGGGATCCAGACAACTTCAAGTGCTGGTCAGCTGCAAGGAGGTCAAGGAAATCAAAGGCTACAAGGACATCTTTGTAGCCTCAGCCAACTCAGCCTGAGCCCTCCTCTCATCCGGTCCCTTTTGTCTGTTCCCACCGGCCCCACCCTGCCTTCTCTCTCCTCTCTTTTCTCAGCCATGGAATGAGATTCCTGTTACACACTCTGCCCCCTTGGGAGTGGGCAATAAAGACTTATTTATTTGTAATCCAAATGTTTTCTCGTGTGTGCTGATGACTTGCCTGTTGCTATTGGCTAATCATTTGGGGGCCGTTGCCAGCTACCTCACCTGCCCCTCCCTACTCATCTCCTACTCACTCAAGAAAAAAAAAACATAGAAAAAAACAATCACCTCCCCATTAACACCCTCACTGCTCACCCGCATTGGCCAAAGTAGGATAACTTCCTAAAAATATCCCTTCAACTTCCTATCTGCCTACTTCTGGGAGATAAAGTCCATGTCTTGTTTCACTTTCATTCAACTCAGTGTCTAGCATAGAACAAAATCCTTACAGGACAGGCACACAGTCTGGGGCTGCAGTATCTGGTCTTGGCCTCTGCCTTCCCAAAAGAACTGGTGCCCCTGGGTTACTATGGTGACGAGCCTGCAGGTGCTGAGCAGAAGAGCTCTACCCTTGGCTATGGGCAGGTAGGGGCATATTCTCTCGCATGGGACTAGGTGGAAGAAAAAACACTGGAGATGGATACAGGAGGACTATTCTTTCTCTAGACAAGAAAATTGAATAGCTAGCACTTGTCCTGGGCTCCCAGAGGAAAAAATATTACCTGGCGATAGTGATGATCAGGGATAAAGTAAACTATCAGTTATTTTATGGCACCTCACCATCTCATCATGGCTTAGTAGATAAAGATTTGGCCTCTGAGCAAGCAAATCTTGCCTCTGACACGTACTGGCTGTATAACCCTGGTCAAATATGACTTTGGGAAACTCTCCAAAATTTGAAGATGCCCCCTGCCTTGCTTAAGGCAGTTTTCTCATTGGTGAGTTTCCTATATCAGTAAAATTGTGGGTCCAGTCTCTTCCCCTATCAATCTCTTTTATCCATGTAGTCCTCACTTTTCTCTCCCTGTCCCCAGCTCTATATTATTGAAGAGAGACTTGGTAGTGGTATAAGAGAACACTAAATTTGGGAGTCTGGGATTCCGTGTTTGGATCCCAGCTTTGCCACCTGTGTGACATGGGCATTTAACTAACCTCTTTGGGTCTCCAATTCCACATCTAAAAAATAAAGGGATTGGACTGGGTGATCTTTAAGGCTCAAAGGCAGTCCCGAACTCTCTGACTAACTCTCTTGTCTCCCTATTCCTTCTTTTCCATCATTTCATTGATATTATCCTGACCCTTTTCCTCCTTGTGTTTTCACATCTCCATCTTTCTTTATATTTTTCTTTTCTTTCCCCACTCTTTAATCCTGCAGTCTATACTTCTTTTCTTACTTTTTTCTGCCCCCCTCATCATGTTTTCCTTGTATGCTTTTTACCTTTTAAATAATTCCTCTCTTCTCTCTCCTCACTCTCTCCAATTTCTTTTGTTTCCTGTCCTCTCCCTCTGTCATCAACCCCTGTGGCTCCCTTAGCGGCTGCCCATCCTGTGTCATAGATCTTGGCAGACAGTGGGCAGGAGGAATTAGCACACCCAATACATTTCACCCAGTGAACTGGGCACGCCTGTCTCCATTAAGAATCTTATTTGCATTTCTGTACGGTTAAGTCACAGCTTTAGGTATGTCAAGGGTGGCTAACCTCTAAAGGGAGGATCAGAAGCCACCTTTAGGTCACCTCACCTACTTGTTAGGGAAACTAGAAAGCTTGCTTTGATTTCAAAGGGCTGGGTCCTCCATAGCTTTTTGATTCCCCCTGTCTCTGACTGGTCGGTCACGCAAAACTCATTGCTATTAATCAGACTGGAATACACTAATTTGTATATTACTCAGTGCATATATTTCTCAATGAGGAAATCCCCCCCCCCCCCACCAATGCATTGGTAGATTTCTACATTTTATGGTCTTGATAGAGTTGTCATATACTGAAAAGTTAAGTAACTTTTGGGGATCTCACATCTAGTAGGTGTCAGATAGAAGACTTGAATCCTCATTCCCTACTCCAAGTAAGCCCTCAATCCACTATGCCATGCTGGCTTTCATTTACTTAATAGTGTAACAATAATAATCCTTTTTGTTGAGTTGTTTCAATTGTGTCCGACTTTTTGAATCCTCATTTGGGGTTTTCTCGGCAAAGATCCTGGAATGGTTTGCCATTTCCTTCTCCAGCCCATTTTACAGACAAGGAACTGAGGCAAACAGGGTTAAATGACTTGTATAGGGTCATACAACTAGTAAGTATCTGTGGCCAGATTTGAACTCGGGGAGATGAGTCTTCTTGATTCCAAGCCCAGTAGTCTATCCAATGTACCACCTAGCTACTCAATAATCCTTTACTTTATTTTTATGAAATGCTTTTAAAAGTGCCCATAATCTGCCATTTCATATAATGTTTTTTTTTGAGGGAGGTGGTGGTGGAGAGGCAATCAGGTTAAGTGACTTGCCCAGGGTCACACAGTTAGCAAATGTCAAGTGTCTGAGGTCAGATTTGAACTCAGGTCCTCCTGACTCTAGGGTTGGTACTCTATCCACTGGGCCACCTAGTTATCCTCCATCTCATGTAATTCTTACAATTCCTGTGAGGTAGGTAGCCCCTCCTGCATCCAGACTATCCCCTCCACACCATATTACTCCTCTACTCAAAAACCTTCCCCAGCTCCCCGTTGCCTACCAAATAAACTTTAATACCCTTCATAATCTGGCTCCAACCTACCTGGCCAATCTTAACCCATACTATTCCTCTTTAAGACATGCTTCAATCCGGCATACCCGGACTACTCTGTCTTCTGTTCTTATTTTGCTGGTTTCCAGCCCCATGCCTGTGCTGTCACTATCCCCCAATGCTTTGAGCAGACTCTCACCACTACCTCTATTGAAATCACTCTCTTCCTTACAGGGCAAGTCGGGAGGACTAATGCCACCACCCTAACCATTTCTCCCTCCCCTCAAGTAAATTGATCACTCTCTCCTCAGGTTTCTAATAGCAGTTCACACAGTTTTACTTGTCAATACTACTGCTACTGCTACTACTGCTACTACTACTGCTACTACTACTACTACTACTACTACTACTACTACTACTAAAAAAGAACAAGTGAAGGAGAATCTGCCCTACCAGAATTTGAAATGTATTATACATAATTATAAAAGAGAATGAGGTGTTTGTGTTGTTCTTGTTTTTGGCCCTGATCTGAGTCTCCATAGTGATTCAAAAACCCAAAGTGCCAGCTTTTTCCAGGGTCTTTCTAATTTTTTTTAAATTCCAAGATTTTTTTTTCACTTATCATCCTGTCTTCTTCTTTGATCCAACTCTCCAGTCATAGTTATAGGTTGCAGTGATCACTCCTTACTTCATATTCTGGTGTGCAGCTAACATGGATCTTTGGCTCCCTCAGAGCCACTGAGGTTCCGTATTTTACCACATAATTGTTGCAGATTTGTGCCATTTTTTTTTGCAAAAAAGTGGGGTATGACCATTATGCGAAACTTTAAAAATCGTGCTGGTATCACTTAAAAATAATTCCTTACTAAACTGTATCACTGGCTAGCTAGCACAGAAAGATACAAGTCTTACCATATCGCATGTCTTACTCATGGTAGCTTCACCTGTCTGCCTGCTGACCTTGTGCATGCGGCTCTTCATTGGGTTGAGTGACAATACCTTTGGTACTGCAGCACTCTAAACAATACATGCTTTTTTCTTTCTTTGCATTCAGCCCAAATACACCCACCCAGAATCTCCCATGCTAATTCTTCTCAATCAAGTGCCCAGTATTAGTTAAAGTTTCTCTCTGCAATCACACTATCCATCCCTGAAGGCACAAGAAATCTTCCTTAGCCTCTCTGAGACCTTCCAACCCTGGCTATACTTTGCAAGTTTCACTTCTGAGGCAGCCAATCCTGTGTGAATCTTGCATATGCTCTCTCATAAACAGCACAGGGGAGTCATCTGATGTACCAGAGGCTTTTCTGACAATACAAAAATACCAGTGGAACCCTCTGACTGTCTGTCATTCTCATCTCAACACATGACAAGCCCTTTTCTTCTTATACAATTCCTTGATGACATCATTGTTCCTATTTTTAAGAGTTCTTCATTGATTATATGTTGCAGCCTATAACTTTCTTCCATCTTGAGTGCCTCCCCATTGCCCTTTGTGTGGCATTTCTACCAAGTCTGTGATCATATCCAGGACAACGATGTTAGGGTCTAAGTATTATAGTTCCACTGTCTTTGATGGAGAAAGCAATTTGTTATAAATAATTTTGACAAATCAGTCCCATTTTTCTTCTCTTTATTGTTCTATTTTCATCCTTAAATGGCCTTAGAATGACTTTGCTTAGCTGGGCGCCTTGACAAGCTTCCTTTAATGTCCCTGATTTTTGCTATTTTGTCTACTAGATTGTTTTTCACTTCTGTGTATTTGCACTCCTAATCTATTATTGTCTCTTTTGTTTCTTTGGGGAGGCTTGCCGTTGAAGATTCCAGTTCTTCTGTTCTGTTCATTTATTTTTGCTACACAGGACATCTGCTTTAATCATTCTCATTTATATTTTAAACCACTCAGGTAGAACATGTTGTGATTCCAAACTCTCCTCAAATTCCTTTGGGTTCTCTGTCTCATCAAGTGTTGGATCACTTCCCTTGTTTTGCAGTATTTATTCATAGTTGCCTGAACTTGTTTGTTAGATCTGGAGGCTATATTTTCTTCTTTTGTTACTGTTTTTCCTGTTGAATTATCAGCTTATGTTCAAGATCTTTGAAATTTGTTATTCCCTGATATCTTTGTGCTTTCAGTCTTTTTCCCCCTGTTTATTTTCCTTATCACTCACTTCCTGACTCTCTCCCCTCTGATTATGGTTTCCTTTTAGGCTGTATCTCAAAGCATCTCAGCCTCCCCACACACTTGGAAATGCATGGCTCACCAGCCTACCTCTCAGTCCCAAATGACTTTTGTGAGGTTAGAATTAGCCCCAGCTATGTGTTGTGCTCTTTCCTTCAGGCTCAGTAGAATGCTGTATAACTCCCCACATGGAGAGTTTCCTGTACCGGTAACTTGCTCCATGACCTCTGCCTCTGTTTTCTGGCCCAGAACTGGCAGTTCAAAGTCTGTTTTCCTCAACCCCAGCAGTTCAGAACTTTTCAGCACTGGTGCCTCTGGGTTACAGCCCTGGCGATCTTTTGCTCCTGAAGATGCTTATCAAGATGGTTATCAAGATCTGAATGATCCACAGCCTGTAATCATGGCTTCCATGACACTGGAAAGAGAGAAGGAAGTGTAAGGTTGTGTTTTGATGTAAGCCTATGTTGGGTTCTTAGGTCTCCTAGCATAGCCTCACTGCCAGTAGCATGACAGGTAGAGGAGGGATACTGAATAAGTTCAGTGGTAGTGAACATCAGTTACTGGGTTTTGTTTTGTTTTTTTAACTTTCTCTTAGATTCTGGGTGTCCTAGACCATTTCTATAGCTGAAGTTGCTTTATCTTTGGCACATAATTTCTGTTTTGGAGAGATCTGAGAGGTGGTGGGGGTCATAAAACAATATCTAGACCACTATCTTGATACCCACCTGACCAAGGCAGAACTTTCTTTAAATTGATTTTATCTCTACTGTTTCTTTCTGCTTTAACACATGAAAGTACATAGAAAAGGTACTAGAAAATGTGCAGGAGAACCAAAGAAGAAAGCAATGGGCTCCCTTGGGTCTGACTAAGATGCCAGGAAGTTTGCCTCAGTCTGGTACACATCCATAATTCTCAGGCCTGGGCTAGAACCAGAGGCTTCTGAGGTGGAAGGTGAATATTTGTGTATTTGTCTCCATGATCAATTTTAGGGATAATATTAAGAAGTCAATCCCCAGTAGATAATGATTGAAAGATCTCAAAAGAAATGCAAATTATTAAAAACCATATGAAAGGATGTTTAAAATCACTAATTATAAGAGAAATTCACATAAAAAACCTGATATCTTTCTTCCTCTCTCCTTTCTCCCTCTCTCATTTTCTCTTTCTCCTTCTCTATCTCTCTGTTTTTCCCTTCTCTCCCTCTCTGTCTCTCTTTTTCCTTCCCTATCTCCCTCTTTCTCCTTCCCTCTTTCATGCTTCCCCTCTTCCTCCTCTCTCTCTTCTATCCATGGAGTGCTTGTTAGCACAGAAAGTGGTATAATGATGTCTATATCTAAGAACCATACCATCCATCACCAATCACAAAATGGCACAGGAATGGCATCAAGAAATTCAAGTGACAGAGCTATGAGTCTCTGAAAGGATTTAACCTTAAGTTTTTAAGAAATAGGCACTTTACCAAGAAGCACAAGAAGTGATTGAAGAAGATGAATGCCAACAACAATATCAATAATGATGATGATGATAGCTAACATTTATAGAGAGTTTACTATGTGCCAAGCACTGTACCAAATGCTTTACAAACATTACCTCACTTGATTTGATCTTCACAACAGCTCTTGGAGGCAGACACTATTATCTTCATTTTACAGAAGAGGAAACTGAGACAGACAGAGGCTAAGTGACTTGCCCAGGATCACACAGCTAGTAAATCTGAGTGGGATTTGAACTCAGGTCTTCCTGACTTCAGGCACAGCACTCTATCCACTGTGTTACCTAGTGGCTGAAGTCATCAAAGCATGAGCAGAGACCATCCAAGACCCTGACCACCCAGGTGTCCAAGTTTAAGTTCCTCAGACCCAGGATCACCAAACCTAGAGACCCCAAGACAAATGCCAGATGCACTAGTTTAGCCCCAAGATTGCCACCAAATGTCCAGGACCCAAAATTGGCACTAAATGCCCAGGTGCCAATATTATTAAGCCTGGTTCTAAAGTTGTCAGAACCACTGACCCTGAAGTTACCAAGCTCATTGACATAAAGGTTTCCAAGCCAATGGACCCAAAGATTATGAAGCCTACTGACCCCATGGTCACCAAGTCTATCTGGCCCCAAGGCCACCTAGTCTGACACCAAGTTTTCCAAGGCCATTAAGTCTGACACCAAGGTCAAAGTCTGATCCCAAGGCCACTATATCTGAAACCAAAGTTACCAAGTCTGATTCTAAAGTCAGGAAGCTCAGTGATTCCAAGGCTGCTAATCCCACTGACCTCAAACCTGTTGAGCTCACTGATCCCGAAACAGTAAAACCCGAAGATGCTGTGGCTAATTACACATGCTTCTCCCAAGACTTCCAAATAGATGCTCCAGGAGAGGACTTGTTTAAACCCTAAATTGCTATTTTTTTTCTTCGTCAGAGTATGATTACTTATTTTCTTGTTCAAATAAAAGAAATGGTGAGTTATAAGAAAAAACCCTCAATACTGAAGTTTTACCCCACAACTCATAAATTGGCAAAGATGGCAAAAGATGGGAAGAGTCAACACTGGAGTCAGGGAGAAGTGTAGAAAGGGAAGCACTCTAATGCATTGTTAGTGGAGCTATGAATTTGTGTAACCATTCTGGTTTTTTCTTTTTTTAATAACTAAATTTATTCTACAATAAATGTTCCAACATTTTACATTAAAAAACTTTTTTTCTTGCTTTTTGGAGGGCAATTGGAGTTAAGTGACTTGCTCAAGGTCACAAGGCTAGTTTTTTTGTGTGTTAAGTGTCTGAGGCTGAATTTGAACTCAGGTCCTCCTGACTCCAGGGCTGGTGCTCTATCCACTGCGCCACCTAGCTGCCCCCTTTAAAAAACTTTTAATAAGCACATGGCCTTTTCTGAAGTCACTTGTCTTACATGATTTGGCATTGGTTCATAAGATTTTGACACACATGCTTTAATTCATCATTACCAAACTTCATATTGGATATTAGATGCACTTTTGAGGAACAATCTAATTTTCTAAATGTAGCCTTGATTAGTATATCAGAGCTTTCTTTTTTAAATTAAATTTTATTTTTTCAAACAAAAATGATCTTTCTTCATTCTCAATGTCTCCTCCACCATTTAGAAAGCAAGAAAAACAAAACTTGTTACATATATGCATAGTTTAGCAAAACAAATTCCCACAAAAATAGCCATGTTCCCCCTCACCCCCCAAAAATGTCTCAGTCTTCACTCTGAGTCCACTGCCTCTCTTTTAGGAGAGAGACAACAGTTTTCATCATTAATCCTCTGAAACAGAGGTTGGTCACTGCACTGATTAGTGTTCCTAAGTCAGTGTAAGGATTCTGGAAAAAAGATTTGGAATTATGCAAATAAAGTGAATAAAATGTCCTTATACTCTCTGATCCAGAGATTTTACTGCTAGCTACATGTCCCAAGAGATCACTGACAAAAAGAAAGACTCCACATACACAAATATGTTTATAGCAGAGAATTGAAAATAAAGATGCCCATCAATTGATGAATGCCCTAACAAATTGTGGTACATGAATGTGATGGAGTATTGCTGTTTTGTAAGAAAAAACAAATCTGATGAATACAGAGAAACATGGCAGGACTTACAGGAACTGACATAAAATGAAGTAAGCAGACCCATGATAAGGATATACACCACAACCACAAAAATGAACTATTACAAAACGATTGAAACCGAATGATGGGAAATGATAAAACTTGACTCAAGATGTAAAAAGACATCCCCCTGCTCCTTTTCAGAGGATGGGAGTCCGCGAGCATGAAACAGTGTATATTATGTCAGTTTTTTTCATTCTGTTTATTAGTTTTGCTGCAAAAATTTTCTCTTCTTCCCCTTTGTATATATTTGCTTTTTGGATGGGGGAAGGCAGGGCAATTAGGGTTAAGTGACTTGCTCAAGGTCACACAGTTTGTAAGTGTTAAGTGTCTGAGGCTGGATTTGAACTCAGTTCCTCCTGACTCCAGGGCCGGTGCTCTATTCACTGCACCACCTAGCCTCCCCTAAAACTATTTCTTTGTTCTCTGGGAGAAGGCAAAGGAAAGAAAATGGGGAGAAATCTGTGTGAAGTAAAAACCACAGTCTAGTTGTTTTTCGATTGTATCCAACTCTTTGTGACAAATTTGGGGTTTTCTTGGCAAAGATACTGGAGTGGTTTGTCATTTTCTTCTCTAGGTCATTTTACAGTTGAGGAAACTGAAGCAAAAAGAGTGAGTCACTTTCCCAGGAATGTCCTAGGAAGTGTCTGAGACCAGATTTGAACCCAGGATAATGAGACTTCCTGACTACAGGCCTGGCACTCTATCTACTGCACCACCTAAAAACCACTGATCTCAATAAAAAAATGTGTATAAAGAAACTAAAGTATTAAGAAAGGGAGAAAGTCTCAGATGGGTCAAAGACTTAGCAGATATATAGGACTTAGCAGATATATCCTCCCTTAGGTGATGCACTATGGTCCCTAGAACATCTTATCCAAGTTCTTATATTCCACTCACTACTCTAGCATCTACTAAGACCATCAAAGGCACCCTCTAATCCCCGGATTAATTGCCTGTCATGAGACTCTATCCAAAAAGTAAGGCAAATGAAAGGCAGAATCAATTAAAATGGCTCATAGGCCCATTACCTGCCTTTCATTAAGCCTCTAGACATACAAACTATACTTATTTTCTTGGCTGGTTAAATATGTTTTATGTGCATTTGTGGTTTCCACCTATTTTTGTGCCAAATTGGATCCTCTGTCCCTGCAGCCTAAAGGAGTTCCTTTTGGTCTTATTCTTCCCTTGGCCCAAAGCGTGGCAGCTTCCTCCCCTCCCTTCTCAGTTACCCAGGCTCCAGTTCTCTGTTTTCTACACATCTAAGCCTACAGGATCATCTCATACGGTTTTCTAACGTCACCAGCTAAAGATAGATGAAGTGATTTCAGCTCACGTGTCTCCAAATCGGATGGACCATTGTGTTGGCAGACCTATCAAGTTGCCTCAACAGCAAGATCTCAATAAAAAATATAAAACGTACAAGATGGACCCCTGAGAAATGGCCAAGTCATTGCAAGGGGTCTGCCAATCTATATATAGGTCCATAGGTAAGGGACCAATCAATCAATCAGCATTTATTAAGCTTCTGCTTAAGCCAGGCATTGTGGGATTATCTCATTTGACCCTTATAATAACCTTGGGAGGTAAGTGCTATTATTATTTCCATTTTACAAATGAATAACTGCCCAGGATCATACAGCTATTAAGTGTCTGAGACTGGATTTGAACTCAGGGTCTGAAACTCAGGCCAGGGGCTCCATCCACTGCTCCATCTAGCTGCCTAAAAGAGTTCACAAACCAATGAGTAGACAACAAATCAAGGGCTGATTGAGGGAGTTGTATGAAGACCTTGACCCCAAGATTCAGGAGGGATCCTAAGTGCATAGATTCATAGCTAGGAGGAACCTTGGACCCAGCATGGTTAAGTTAGTTGCCCAAAGTCACCCAGGCTATAAACCCTCTCAGAGGCGAGACTTAAACCCAGATTTTCTGCCTCTAGAACCAGTATCTTTGTTCCCTTGATCACTTCATCTTGACGAAAGAGCAGGGCAGTAAGCCACTGTTGGGGGGGGGGGGACGGCACATCTGAGAAACCCCTTCCCATAGAGATTTTAGACCTAACCATTGGTACTTTGTTAAGGGGACAAAAGACAGTACTTGACTACACCTCAGTGAAGGGTGGCTAGGTGATGTAGTGTAGAGACTGCTGGGTACCCCAGATGCTTATGAGCTATGTGATCCCAGGCAAGGAATTTAATCTCTCTCAGCCTCAGTTTCCCCATATGTGAAATGGAAATAATGGCACCTACCTTCCATAACTGTTGTGAGGATAAAATGAGATTCTATTTATAAAATGCTTTGCAAAATTTAATGCTCTATATAAATGCTATTGTTGTTGTTGATTATTATTAATTGGTGACAAGGACTATTTTAATAGGAATTTACTGGGTTGAAGTCACCCCTTGCCATCTCATTCCCCACTGAGTTTCAGTGACCAAGGCTGCCTCCAAGATGATTTGGCTGGCTGGGACTCTTGAGAGGATTTAGTAATAATCATGAAATCACGGAATCTGAGACTTGACGCCATCTAGCTTCATTCATAGTAATTAATGATAATAATAACAATAATTAACATATATGTGTATGTGTATAGATGTATGTATATATACATATACCACTTACTATGTGCTAGGCACTTTACAATTATTATCTCATTTAATCCTCCCAACAACTCTGGGAGATAGGTGCTATTATTATACCCATTTTATAGATGAGGAAACTGAGGCAGACAAGAGGTTAAGTGATTTACCCAAGGTCATCCAGTTAGTAAGTATCTGAGGCTTGATTTGAATTAAGGTCTTCCTAACTCCAAGTCATACTGCCATAAGCAAAGAAATCCTCACCATGAACCCAATAAGTGGAAGATCCTGGGGAGGGGAAGTTCTTCACCTCTAGAGTTAGCCCATCCTTGTCAGAGGAACCACTCTTCTGCTGGAATACTCTCCCTCCTGGATTCTCTGGCTCAAAGTCCCAGCTTAAATCCCACTTTCTATAGGAAGATTTTACCAATCCCCGTTAATTCTAGTGGCTTCCCACCTTTGGTTAACTCCCATTCATCCTGTACATTGCTTATGTGAACATAGTTGTTTGCATGTTGTCTCATTAGGCTGTAAATTCCTTTGAGATCAGGGACTATCCTTTGTCTTTCTTTGTATCCCTAGCACTTAGTGGGGGCCTTCTCCAGTTGTCCTGATCTGTATCTGGCCACTGGACTCAGATGGCTCTGGAGGAGAAAGTGAGGCTGGTGACTTTGCATAACCCTTCCTCACTTATATCCAATGCACTTGCAAGTCGTGGCATCACCTTCCTGATGTCATGGTCCTCTTTAAGAATGAAAGATAAATAACAGCATTTGGAACAGGGCCTGACAATTACGGGCACTTAAATTATCGGCTGACTTTGTGCTAACCCGCAGAAGAGAGACAAAAGGATGCTATTGTGCCTTTTTATTTCTTCTCTGGAAGACAGAGCAGAGCACAGGAGAGCACCCTTGGGTTGGAGAGAAGCAGAAGGTAACATATGTGCAGTCTTCCCTCTCCCCTATGCCCCACTGTTAAGGGCTAACCTTGAAGAGAAAGACATGGGAGTTTCCTATACTGGCCCACAGCTTTCCCACCCCTTCAGGCTAAGAGGAGAGTTCTGATAATGAACTTCCCCACTCTAAGAGCAATATAGGACTGAGAATTTGCAAAGAAACCTGGCAAATGTAGATGAGGCTGCCCGTGGGAACTAAGGAGAGCTTATAGATAATATGCCCCAAGCCCCACCTCGCAGTTGGAAGGGGATATTTTCTCAGCAGCATGACCCCAGAATCTGGCCTTCTAGCAGAAAAGGAAGATTCTGGGGCGTAGTTCTGACCTTGGAAGTTATTCATGAGCTTAGAGAGCTCAGGTCCTGAGCATTTTGCCTCTTTTTTTTTTTTAATAAATATTTATTTACTTTTAGTTTGCAACATTCAATTCCATAATCCCTTGAGTTCCAAATTTTCTCCCTCTCCCTCTCCCCCCACAGCAGCATGCAATCAAATACAGGCTCTACAAATGCCTTTGCATTAAACATTAGTCAAGTTGTAAAGAAGAATGACAACCAATGGAGTGACTGAGAAAGAAGGAACAAAACAAAACAAAACAAAACACAAAAGGGACAGAGCAAGTAACTTACTTCAATCTGCATTCAGATTCTGTAGCTCTTTTCTCTGGATGTGGATATCCTTTTCCATCATGAATCTTTTGGAGTTGTCTTCTGAGGAGCCCAGTCTATCAAGGTTGGTTGTCACACATACGATGTGTCTGTGATTGTGGACAAAGTTCTCCTGGTTCTGCTCTCCTCACTCAGCATCAGTTTATTAAAGTCTCTCGAGGTTATTATGAAGTCCTTCTGCTCCTCATTTCTTATAGCACAATAGTATTTCATTACATTCATAAAACATAAGTTGTTCAGCCATTCCCCAATCGATGGACATCCCCTTGATTTCCAATTCTTTGCCATCACAAAAAGAGCCGCTATAAATATTTTTGTACATACTGCTTCTTTTCTCACTTGTATGATCTCTTTGGGATACAGCCCTAGAAGTAGTATTGCTGGGTATGCACATTTTATAGCCCTTTGGGGAATGGGGATCTGGGCCACAGGTAATGAAAGAAAAAGCAAATATACCTCCTGTTTTAACCTTTCATATGTGTATAAATCTTGCTGTGATTAATAATGTACAAATTCATACTCTTTTGTCACTAAATGTACTGTTAATGACTATTAATAGTATAACTGTTCTTCGAGGTAGGGAAGGTGGTTCATGACTTTTTTTGGATATAAAAAGGAATCATCATACTAAAAGGGTAATGGGCAACTATTGATCTACTTCACAGGTGAAGGCAAGTACATTTGAGTAATAGAGATGGAAAATGGAAGGTTAAATGTAAGGGAAAAAAGAGGTTAGTCATTTTCAATAGAAAAAGCCTCTGTGAAATGGCATACACTGTCAGACTCAAGTGATGTTGGTTAGTGGTGCTAAACTGCTTTTTTTCCTCTCTTTTTCTTTGTTATAGGGGATGTTTCTCTGCATAAGAGAGGGGAAAAGGATATCTATCTATCCATCCATTCATCCATCCATTCCATCATCTATCTATCTATCTATCTATCTATCTATCTATCTATCTATCTATC
>NW_027186492.1:6476093-6499706 GCF_028583685.1 Petaurus breviceps papuanus | reverse complement strand
ATCTATCTATCTATCTATCTATCTATCTATCTATCTATCTATCTATCTATCTATCATCTATCTATCATCTCTCTGTCTGTCTGTCTATCTATTGCAGTGACTAGATGACACAGTGGATAAAGCAATGGGCCTGGAGTCAAAAAGACCTGAGTTCAATTCCAGCCTCAGTCACTTACTAGCTGTGCGACCCTAGGCAAGTCATTCAACCCTGTTGGCCTTGGTTTCCTCATCTTAAAGCGAGCTAGAGAAGGAGATGGCAAACCACTTCAGTACCTTTGCTAAGAAACCCCCAAATGGAATCATGAAGAGTCTGACACAAAAAAGTGACTTGGCAAAAAACATCTATCTATTACCTATCGAAGTGAAGATGATGTTAAAACAACAACAACAGAAGAAGAAACAGTCTCCTGTATTTCTCAGTGACCTGGGTTGCTTGTTCACCTCTCTGGAGATGGTGACAGGGGAGTAATATACAAAGAAGAGGGCTGTCCTTTCTGCACACACACCTTAAAATGGTTGATCCTGGAGGCCTACCTGACTGATAAAAGTCACAAGCAGACAAGAATTCTAAGTAGTCCACTACACTGGCAGAAAACATTGTATTTATGGAAGCCAAGTTTCCTACCCTCCCTCTCTGCTACCAACAATAAATAATAATATTCAACATTCATATATAGCTTTAAGGTCTGCAAAGTGCTTTTCAATATTATTTCATTTGTTCCTCATAAGAATCCTGGAAAATTAGGAATATTTTACAGATGAAGAAAATGAGGCTGAGAGATTCAGTGACTTGCCCAGGGTCATACAACTTTTAAGTCTTTGAGGCAGGATTTGAATTGAGGTCTTCCTGAAGGGAAGAGGACTTCAGACAGAATTATAACTAGGAATTTTTGCATTCAGGAAAGATTCAATTAGGGGTAACAACTGCATTTACAAACAAACATCAGCTGGTCCCACTTTCCCTTAGAGGATGTTTACAATTTGCATCTCAATAGCACACTATTTAATTCTCCAGTCAAATAATGGAAAGGAGATCCTCAGTGCCAAGAGAATGACAAATAAAATTTCCAGCTGATGAGAATATGTGCCAACTTCTCAAACAGGCAAAGAATACATGGTACACTTCACTCCACCCTCCTTAAATCAACTTAAAGTACAACCCTAGAGGTCAGGGCCCTGGGACAAAGCTCTGGTCACTCCACCCTGGTTATGGCTCTGACTATGCCAATACTTGTTAACTACCCCAATGATTTCTCAGTGTTTTCCAGAGTTGGAGCTGTGGAAAATTAAGAAGTAGGAAGTTTATCTCCTGATTCCACGACCTCTTAAGTTTTCTGTTCCCTCACTCACTATGATACCCCACCTGGCTCTACTTTCCTATGCCAGCTAATAATTAACTACTAATTGCAAGTCACGTTTATGCAGGGTTTCAAAGTTTACAATTCTGTGAGAAAGGCAGTGCCAATATTATCACCTCCATTTTATGAATGAAGAAACAGTCTCAGAGAGGTTAAATGATTTGCCCAGGGCCACACAGCTAGGAGGTATTAGAGATGGGGTTCAAATCTGGTCCCCAGGTCAGGGGGATAGTAGTAGTAGTAGTAGTAGTAGTAGCAGCAGCAGCAGTAGTAATAATAGTAATGGTGATGGTGGTAGTGGTGGTAGTAGTAGTGGTAGAAATAGTAATAGTGGAGGTGGTGCTGGTAGTAGTAGTAGCAGCAGCAGCAGTAGTAGTGGTAGTGGTGGTAGTAGTAGTGGTGGTGGTGGTGGTGGTAGTAGTAGTAGTGGTGGTGGTAATGGTGGTAGTAGTAGTAGTAGTAGTAGCAATAGTAGTAGTAATAATATCTACCTCCCAGGGTTGTTACAGGGATCAAATACTATAGTATTTGTAAAACATTTATCAAGTGGCCAGCACACAGTCGGCATCTATAAATGTTAACTATTACTATTATTATTAATTAACTTTCCAGTATACTTTATGTACTCTCAAGT
The DNA here is from genome assembly GCF_028583685.1 of Petaurus breviceps papuanus. Lineage (NCBI taxonomy): Eukaryota > Metazoa > Chordata > Mammalia > Diprotodontia > Petauridae > Petaurus > Petaurus breviceps. The sequence continues at coordinate 6,497,714 of NW_027186492.1, read as the reverse complement.
AATCTGGGATCTGCTATATTCCTGTTATAGGTATGCATTCAATGTCATTCTAAAAAAGTAATTCCAGTTTCAGGTATAATAGCCACCCATACATATGGTGACCCTCAAATCATACTGACTTTTCTTTCACTCCATCAGTCATAGGAGAGGCCTAGACATGATAACAGGACATTTTTTCTTAAGTTTTATTGCTGTTCTTTGTTTTTGGTTTAAGAAATAAATCCCCTTCCAGAGAGCTTTTCCTTATAAGTCAAAAAGTTTCCCTTTTCAGCAGAGCTAACCAATATATTAAAAAAAAGTCTAACATCATATGCAGCTTTCCACACCCATTGACCCCACATTTGCAAAGGTAAATCCTATATTTCCTCTTGCTTTATTATATTTCCTTTATAAATTTTTCTGGCTCTGTCAAATTTGATGCAGGGCAGTGCTGCAAAGAAGGGCAGCTAGGTGGTACAACAAACAAATAGAGTGCCAGGCCTGGGGTTAGGGAGATTCATCTTCCTGAGTTCAAATCTGGCCTCAGATACTTAGCTGTGTGACCCTAGGCAAATCACTTAACCTTGTTTGCCTCAGTTTCCTCATCTGTAAAATGAACTAGAGAAGGGAATGGCAAAATACTCTAATATCTTTGCCAAGAAAAACCTGAATGGAGTCATGAGTCAGACACAACCGAAAACCATGGAACAAGTGTTGAAAAGAAATGTTTTCTGATGTTAGGGCAGGCTGGATTTTATTGATACTTGATACAGAAAAAGGGACCCATTGGGACATCTATTCAATATCAGACTAAATTCTGAGCAGAGTAGACTGGCTGAGGGTGAATCCCTCAACCATATCTTACCCCAGGGCTCTACCTGCCTTGACCTTCAGGCAGGACTAAGCACTAGACATCTCCTCTTCTGCCATATTCTAAGAGAATGACCAAACTGTTAAGTTTGGCCCTGGAATTCTTATACTTATTCCTCCCAAGAAAGAAGCTCCCCTTTCCTACTGAAGATGTGATTAAATAGCAGTTCCTTTGAAAAAGATCTGAGGGTCTTGATGGATTGCAAGCTTGATAGGAATCAATGGTGTGATATGGTAACCAAAAAAGCTAATGCTATTCCAGGCTGCATTAAGAGATGCAGAATATCCAAACTGAAGGAAGTCACAGTTCCACTATATTCTATCCTGATTGTGCCATATCTGCAGTATTTTTTCAATGTTTTAGTAAAAACCATATTTTAAGAAAGACCTAGACAAGCTGGAACATATCCAGAAGAAGGTGACCAGGATGGCTAGACGATGGGAGAACACACCTTACAAGATCTGTTGGAGGAACTGGGAAAGTTTAACCTATTGAAGAGAAAACATAAAAGAGACAGAATAACAGCTTTTTAAGTATTTGAAGGGCTGCCATGTAGTAGGATGAGATTTGTTCCATATGACCCCACAGGGCAGAACAAGACTAGGACCAGTGATAGATATTGCATGGAGGTAGATCTGAACACTAAGGGAAAAAAAATCTTCCTAACAGAGCTATCTCAAAATGGAATGGGTTGGGGGTGGCCAGGTAGCACAGCGAGTAAGAGCACCGGCTCCAGTGTTGAGAGGACCTGGAGATCGAATCCCGGGCTCAGACACTTAGCACCCACCCAGAAACACCTGGCCGTATAACCTTGAGCAAGTTACTTAACCCCAATTGCTTAGGGGTGGCCAGGTGGCTCAGCAAGTAAGAGCACCGGCTCCAGTGTCGGGATGACCTGGAGATCAAATCCAGGCTCGGATACTCAGCACCACACCCAGAAATAACTGGCCGTGTAACCTTGAGCAAGTTACTTAACCCCGATTGCTTTAAAAAAAAATGGAATGGGTTGCCTTGGGAGGAAGTAAGTTCCTCCTCAGTAGGGGTCTTTAAGAAGCAGTCGGATGATGCTTGTCAAGAATTCATTGATAGGATCCTTGGCCAGATACAAGATGGTGGGCATGAGGCTTTGAGTTCTTAGGCCCAGTGATCCTTTTCTTTGTTACTCTCCTATTGCTGTTGTCTTTCTACCTGGAACTGAGGTTGAGTATACTTTCTGAGAAATAGTGGTATTGTTTCAAAGGCCCACATGGCACTTGGTCCCGACAGCCCATTGGTCAGGTAAGCCAAGTAACCCTGCCAAGAAAAACCTGAGGTGAACTGAGAAAACCAGTTGTGATCTGCCCTGGAACCAGGAGGAAGCCTCCTTACTAGCCCCGCCTTCAGCACCTTCTGGAGTTGATTGAATGGAAGGTGAGGTCAAAATTCCAGGCACAGGTTCCCTGACTCTCCAGTCCATCCAGCTGTTGTGCAGGCAGCAGAGCAGAGAGAGGCATCGGCCATGGCACAAGGTAGGAAAGGACCCACACATACCTATAAACACATATGACAATGGCTGAGAGAACAGAGAAGGGAAAGAGAAAATGGGAAAGTGGAGGGAAGAGAGATGTGAACTGAGGAAAACAACTCAGGCTAAAAGAGCAGGTGTGGGAACTCTAAGAAAACTTAGGACAAACCTGACTGTCTGCTGATCACACCGAGGAGGCGGGAGGTTTTGGGATGATGGAAACATCAGGCACTTGGAAGCCAGATGTAGACAGCAAAAGCCAGGGCCAGAGTTCAGGAGGTCAGCATGACCTCTGGCAGAACAACTGGAAACTGGACATGGATTTGATACTGAAAGGGACTTTGGAGATGATTTAGTCTAATCTCCTCCTTCTACAAATGGGGCAATTGAGACTCAGAGGGGTGATTTGTCCAGGGTCACACAGCCAGGTAGTACCTGGCAAAGCTAGCTTTTGAACTCAGATCTTCAGGATTCTTTCTTCTACTCTGTGCTGCTTCTCAAGAGACCCAAGTTCTAGTTCTGGCTTTACCATTAAATTGCTGTGTGGCCTGGAGTAAGTCACCTTTCTGGAGTTTTCTCCTCCCTTCATCAGGATGGGATGATGAAGCTTGCCCTACCTGCCTCTCAGGGTTGTGGTGAAGAAAGTGCTTGGAATCTATAAAGCCCTATCTAAAATGAAAACTCTGAAGCTTCTAACATTTTTTCTTGACCTTAGGGACCTCTGGTCTGTGCCCCACTTCTCTTCCACCTCATCCTACATCCTGATCCTGTCTGCATCCTTAATCTGTTTTCTGTACTTCTGTAAATTATCCTTCCTTTCTCCTTTGTAAAATTCTCATTCAGCTCACACAACCTTCACAAAACCAATCTTGAGGGAAAAAGTACACACCCTGTCCTACTAATGTAAAATACAAACCTATAAGCTTTAGAAAAGAAAAGCAAAGGACATAGCCTTGTCCCAGTGATGTGTCTAGGAGCAGGTAACAACTGGAAATATTCTGTTTTAGGAGGGTTTGTTAAAATGAGAGGTATTTGTTGTGTAGCCAATTAATCTTTGTGACCCCATTCAGGGTTTTCTTGGTAAAGAAACTGGAATGGTTTGCCATTTTCTTCTCCAATTCATTTCCAGATCAAGGCAAACAGGGTTTGGTAGCTACACAGCTAGTAAGTGTCTGAGGCTGCATTTGAACTCAGGTCCTAGTAACTCCAGGAACATCCACTGTACCACCCAGTTATCTCATATAATGCTTCAAACAATGAGAGGTATACAGTGGTTAAATCTATGTTACAACATGATACTTGTTTATTTTTCTTATACTCATTAGCCATTGTCTTTCTGCAGGGTTAGACAAAGTAGTACTATGGTCAGCACAAAACACTTGGTTTTTAATTCAACTTTATTTTTTAAATTTACCAAAATCCACCTTATTCTCCTTTTACTTCTCTCCCTCCTAAAAGAAAAAGAAAAACATAGCCCTTGTAACAAATATACATAGTCAAGCAAAACAAGTCCCGCCATTGTTCACCTCCAAAAAATACTATATATCTCTATCTTCACCCAGAGTTCTTCACTTCTCTGTCAGTATGTGGGCAGCAGATGTCATTACTCCTGTGGAATTGTGACTGGTCAATGCATTGATTGAAGTTCTTAAGGCTTTCAAAGTTTTTATAATATTGGTTGCTATTATAGAAATTATTCTCCTGGCTTTTTTTCAGTGCACAGTATTTGTTGGATGTCATTAACTAGCTGTTTGTATGGGCATGTAACTGTCCCAGATAAGAGTGGGCAAAAGACTGAGTGTGTGGAAGGTTAGAGACAAAGTGGGATAGAGTGGAGACAATGCCACATCTTGGATTGAGATCTGTTTTTATCACTAACTTGAGAACCTTTTGGCAAATCCACCTCTCTGGGCCTCAGTTTCTTTAAAATGAGAGGGTTGGACCATATTATAATAACCAAGAAGTTTGACCCTAGAAAAGAGTTGAAAAATATACTTCTTTTCCTTCTTTTCAGAAGTGGGGTGTTATGGGTATGGAATGTTGCATACACTGTCACACTCAGTTAATGTGTTAGCTGGTTTGACTAAATTGTTTTTCCTCCTTTCTTTTAATTTTTTTTGTTACAGGGGATGGTTCCCTGGGTAGGAGAGGAAGGAAGGACATATTCATTAATAAAGGTTACATAAAAGCAAAATATATCAATAACTATTTTTTCAAATGAGATGGTTGTACTAGGTGTCCTCTAAAGTTCCTTCTTGCTATAAATTGATCACTACCATTGGGAAAATAAGTCAAAACATGTTCCCTACTGAAAGTATGTCAGTAAGATTTTTTTATGTGAAAAGTCTATGAAGAGATGCTGAGGACACAGTCCCTGTCCTCAAGGAACTTACAATCTAGTGGGAGACATTGGAAAAACACACATGACATAAGAACAAATAATGAAAAGATATACAAATGACTTCATGTGCTACAGACACCTGCAGAGAGGCCAGAGGAAGTAAGGAGTTAGAGGTGGGCTGATATCAGTCAGAGAAGATTTCACAGGGGAGGTAAATTGAGTGACGCTCCAGAGGAGGAAAATGGTGTGGGAGTGGGCATTCCATATATGGGAGCAGAGTGAGAGATGTGAGGGAAAAAATCCCATGTGTGGGAATAGAAAGCAGATTTTCTTGACAAGAACAAGAGAACCAAGGCTGGAATGGTGGGAGGAGGGACAAGCTATTGCTTGGTACCAAAGGGAAGCACTTGTACCAATGAGTGGAAGATGGAAGGAGATGAATTTGACATCCAGTTAAGGCAAGAATTCCCGACAATGGAAGATGTACAAAAGTGGAATGCTTGTCTTGACAGGTAATGAGCACCTCATCCCTGGAGGTCTTCAAGTAAGAGCTGGTTGGTATATTGTAGAGGGGGTTCCTTTTCAAGCAGAGGTTGAATTAGATGGTTTCTGATATTCCTTCTAACTCTAAGATTCTATAACTCTGTGATATGTTAAAATTCAGGGTTAGGGAATCTGCAACTCTGAGGCCACACATGACCCTCTAGGACTTCAAGTGCGGCCCCTTGATTGAAACCAAACTTCACAGGAGAAAAGTTTGCATTCAAAGGGCTGCACTTGAGGACCTAGAGGGCCACACAAGGCCTCAAGGCCACAGGTTCCCCACCCGTCTTAGTTCATAGCACCTCCTCACCTTCATCTGTTAGACACCCTAGCTCCCTTCAAAGCTCAGTGCAAATATAGCCTTGATGTTATTGTTGCTATTGCTGCTGGTTTTCAGTAGTTTCAGCTGTGTCTGCTCTTCATGACCCCATTTGGGGTTTTCTTTTCCAGCTTATTTTACAGGTGAGGAAACTGGGGCCAACAGGGTTAAATGACTTGCCAGGGTCACACAGCTAGTGTCTGAGGCCAGATTTGATGATTCTTCCTGATTAAAAGCCCAGTGTTCTATCTACTGTGCTACTTCATGGTCCCCATGGCCTACTACATAAGGCTTTTCCTGATGCCCCTAGTAGCTATCGCTTCTCCTCCAAAACAACTTCGTATTGACTTTATATATATTTTATGTAAGCTTATGTCCATTGTGTTTCTTCTCCTTGATAGAATGTAAACTCCTTGAGAGCAGGTCTAGTTTTATTTTTGTCTTTGTATCCCTAGTTTCTAGCAAAGTGTCTGACAGGCACACAGCAGACATTTAATAAATGCTGAGGGCATTATTGATCAGGACAAGGGAACAGAAGACAGGCTGCGACTTAAATGCACATGCCAACAAGCACACTTATGAGCTAATGTCCTATCTGTGTCCCTTCCTGTCTTTATTTAAATATTGGGCACTTGTGTATACCTAGCACTATACTAGGCTCATAATGCAGCTCCTACCCTCAGTTAGACAGTTTAGCTAGAGAGTCAGAGCACACATACATAAAACTATTAACTATATGTGATAGAACAGCATATGTGCTAAATGAGAGGGCGACCTAGATGGTAAATTCATGCCCTATGAGGCTGGCTGAAAGAGTCGTGGATATTTAACCCAGAGAAGGAAAGATTTAATGTAGACTTCAGGTATTTGAAGGCAGGTCACGTGGAAGAGAGATTGTTATGGGGAGAGGGGGGCAGAGAGTGTGCGGCTAGGTGGCGCAGTGAATAGAGCACTGGCCCTAGAATCAGGAGTACCTAAGTTCAAATCCAGCCACAGACATTTGACACTTACTAGCTGTGTGACCCTGGGCAAGTCACTTAACCCCAACTGCCTCGAAAAAAGAAAAGAAAGATTATTGTAGGGGTGGCTGGGTGGCACAGTGAATAGAGCACTGATCCTGGAGTCAGGAGGACCTGAATTCAAATGTGGACTCAGACATGTAACACTTGCTAGCCATGTGACCTTGGGCAAGTCACTTAATCCCAATTGCCCTGCCCTCCCCACTCCAAAAAGCAAAAAAAAAGATTATTGTTCTGGTTCTATGGGGGGCAATAGGTGGCTGTTGTTTGTCCTTTGTTCTTGAAGAGAACCATGGCATCAGGGAGGTGATGCCATGGCATGAAAGTGAATTCGATTTAAGTGAGGGAGGGCTGGGCAAAGTTACAAGCCTCACTTTCTCCTCTGGAACCATCTGGGTCCAGTGGCCAAATATAGATCAGGATGACTGGCGATGGCCCCAGATGCAGTGGGAGGCCTTGGCCTTTTTCAAAGACAATAGGTAGAAGTTGAAGAAAATCCCATTTAGGCTTGATGGAAGGAAAAGCTTCCTAACAATTAGTTATCCCAAAGTGAAAGAGGCAATTTCAAGAAGTCATGGGTTTCTTCTCACATGGTGGGGTCTTCACAAAAAGACAGCATGAGAGTCAGTTTGGAGAAGCAGAAAACACACTGGAGGAAGTGCTTCAGACCTGACAGAGACCTGGGTTCAAACCCCACCTCTGACACTTACTAGTTGTATCATGTAAGCTATTTTACCTTTCTGAGCCTCATCTGTAAAACGGGTAAAATAACTGTACTACCAACATCACAGGGTTATGGTAAGGATCAAATGAGGTGATACAGACACACACACACACACAGAGCTTTACAAAGAGCTGTATAAACTTTAAACATATAAATGTCAACTATTACTATTTTTAAATAAATGTTTAAACATTTTTAAACACTGGCCCCAGAGTCAGGAGGACCCAAGTTCAGTTTCAGCCTCAGACACTTAACACCCACACAAAAAAACTAGCCGTATAACCTTGGGCAAGTTACTTAACCTCCAAAAGGCCAAAAAAAAAACCCCATTTTAAATAAAATCGATATTTATTGCTACCTTTTGTTTTCATATCACCTATACTTCGCGTTTTTTTCCTCCTCCTTTCCATTCCCAGAGTGCCATCCCTTACAGTGAAAAAAATTAAAAAGAAAAAGAAAAAAAATTCCACACAACTAACCAACATAAGGGAAAAAACCTAATATTTATGCAGTATTCCACATCCGTGGTCTCCCACCTCTGCAAAGAAGTGGGGGAACATGTCTTCTATGTCTTCTTTGGAGTCATTTGGTTATTATAAATTTGCAACATTTTACATTGTTTGTGGTTGTTCATTCCTTTACTTTGTTGTAGTCATTGTATATATTGTTTTCCTGGTTCTGCTTATTTCATTTTGCATCTGTTCATATAGTAATAATAACAATAACAATAATAGCTAGCATTTATGTAACACTTAAAAGGTTTACAAAGCAATTCACAAGTATTATCTCACGTTATCTTCATCATAATCATTGGAGATAGGTGCTACTATCTCCATTTGCAGATGAAAAAATTGAGGTAGTCAGAAGTTAAGTGACTGTTTCTCTGTATTCATCAACCAGATATTATTATTTTGATCAGACACTGGGAATAAAAAGAATAACATTTATATAAACTTGACCATGTGACACTCCTAGTGCTGAGTACTTTACAAATGACATCTCATTGCTCTCAGAGAAGCCAGGAGAGACTTGTATAACCTGATGCAAGGCCTGAAATGCTGGGCTAAGGGATACAGACTTTATTCAATGGACAATGGGAAGCTACTGGAATGTTTTAAGTTGCAAAATGACAGAACCAAAGGTGTATTGGGGCAGATTAATCAGATCTTAAAATGTAGGGTAGACAAGAAAAAGGGAAGGGGCTAGAGGCCGGTAGAGACCAGTTAGGACAGGGGTTCTTAACTTGGTGTCCGTGAACAGATTTTAGGAAGTCTGTGAACTTGGATGGGGGAAAAAATTACATTTTTTAAATTTACAGAATAAAACAAATATTTCTAACAACATAGTACAATAAAAAAGATGATTGTACATGAAACTGCAAATCTACTGTACCCAACTTGCTGTTCTTTTCAAATATACAATATAAATTTCTTCCCCTCCCCACTCTAGAGATGGCTACCATTAGATATAAATAGGGATAGATAGATATAGATACATAGGTAAACATATACACATATATGTATAGATATAATTCTATACATGCTTCTACTTATTAGTTCTTCCTCTGGATGCAGATAGCATCTTTCTTCATATGTCCTTTATAGTTGATTTGAGTGTTTATAATAGTCAAAATAACTTATTCACTCAAAATCGGTCTTTTTTTTTTTTTTTGCTTTTTTGGAGCAGGGAAGGCAGGGTAATTGGAGTTAAGTGACTTGCCCAAGGTCACATGGCTAGTAAGTGTTAAGTGTCCGAGGTCAGACTTGAACTCAGGTCCTCCTGACTCCAGGGTCAGTGCTCTATTCACTGTGCCACCTAGCCACCCCCCAAGTCATTCTTAAAACAATATTGTTGTTACTGTAAAAAATTAAATTAAAAAATTTTTAATTTAAAATTTAAAAATTAAATAATAAATAAATATTTAAATTAAAAACATTTTAATTTTCATTAACTTTTGGTTTCCTTTTTAGTCCTATGTATTTTATTTTATGCATTTAAAAACATGATTCAGTGAAGTCACCAGATTGCAAAAGGGTCCCTGACAGAAAATAGGGTAAGAATCTATTATATCATTGTTTACAAAATTCCAAGTGAAGTGACAACACTCTGGACTGAGGTGGTTGTGTCAGTGGGAGTAGAAGAAAAATTATGGGGATGAGGAGCCAAGATACAAGTACAAAAAAATGAAGCAACTCTAACTTGCAAGGATACCACATCCTAATGGAGGAGACATATATTTATATAAATAGATACAGCACAAATATAAAAAGCAGTGAAATAAAAGATAGTTTGGAAGGCAAAGACCAGCAGATTGAGAAATCAGAAGAGCCTTCTCAGGCATAAAATCATGCTTAAGCTGCATCTTGGGGGTTTTGTTTTGTTTTTGTTTTGTTTTTTGGAGAGGGGAAGGTAGGGCAATTGGGGTTAAGTGACTTGCCCAAGGTCACATGGCTATTTTTGTGTTCAATGTCTGAGGCCAGATTTGAACTCAGATCCTCATAACTCATAACTCAGGGCCGGTTCTCTATTCAACATGTCACCTAGCCGCCCCCATGCTTAAGCTGCATCTTAAAGGGAGTGAACTATGAAGCAGAGGCAAGGGGTAGGAAGGAGAAAGTAAATTCTATATATGCAAAAGGCGAAGATAGGTTGAGGATAGGACAGAAATGATGGGAACTCTGGGGGAAGTGACTACTTCACATTAGAATTTGTGACCAAGAGAAAGTACAGGTATAAATAAACCATTATTAAGATTTTTGTAGAGCATAATTCAGAGGAGCAGCTAGATAGTTCAACGAATAGAATGCTGTCAGGAGTCAGGAAGACATGAGTTCAAATTGCCTCAGACACTTACTAGCTGTGTAACACTGAGCAAGTCACTTCACCCTGTTTGCCTCAGTTTCCTCATCTGTAAAATTGACAGTAGATGGAAAACTCCAGGATCTTTGCAAAGAAAACCCCAAATAGGGTCACTAAGGGTTGGACACGACTGAAATAATTGAACAACAGAAAGGAAAAACTTCCTAACAATTACAGCTGTCCCAAAGAGGAATGGGCTCCTAAGCTATAGAGGAGATTCTTGATCAGGCACAGTTTCAGTGACACAGGCTGAGGTTTCTTCTGCAAAAACTCCAAATATTTAAAGACAGACATTAAGTCCACCCAAATCTTTTCTTCTCCAAGTCGCATCACTCATTAGTATATTTTATGGGGAGCCCTTGTTGGCCCAAATTCAATTTCTTTTCAGGGCCTGTCCCAAAGTGATGAACAACAACCCTGCCACTCTGGCTTATGAAGCATCATCTAGCACATGGAGCTTCTTTCCGTAACCCTGTGACTTCCAGGGAAACTCAGGCTCTCTTGTCCTTGGGTCTTCCGACTTCAACAGGAAGAAGGGAAGCTGGGCACTAAGCAACCTGAAGCTTTGGTTTTCTGGCAAAAGGACTGGACTCCTCAGCAGAGTCTGGCTAGGCTAAAAGTCAGAGGGACACCCCTTGTTCTCTGCCTGTTCACAGGGCTGGAGGTGTCTGTCTCCGACTTCCAGTTCTACCAGAACAATGTGCAGCATCACACAGACGAGATCAGCTTCCAGCGGCTCATAGTGCGCCGGGGCCAGGCCTTCTCCATAACCCTGTACTTTAAGAGCAGGGGATTCCAGTCGGACATGGACAAAATCATCTTCATCACAGAGACTGGTGAGTCACCCCCCCCAAGAAGGGAACTGAAAGGCGGAGGGAAATGAGGACAGTAACTAGGAGACACCAGGTTTCCTCACTAGCACTTCTGTTGGTCCTTAGGTCCAAAGCCCGACCTCTCCATGGGCACCCGAGCTGTGTTCTCCTTAGAAGAACAAAACTTCAAGAGCCCTTGGATTGCACTGATCAAGTCCAATGGGGCCAACTTCCTAGAAGTCAGTCTGTGTGCCCCACCCATGGCAGCGATTGGTCAATATCTTCTGAAAGTTCACATCGAATCCTTCCAAGGACCAGTCTCAGCATATCACCTTGGGGAGTTCATTGTTCTCTTTAATCCTTGGTGTGCAGGTAGGGATGGGTCTTCTGGGCCTGCTCTCCCCTTTCTGTGGTTGTTCTGTCACTTTAGCCATGTCTGACTCTTTGTGACTCCATTTGGGGTTTTCTTGACAAAGAAACTGAAGTGGTTTGCCATTTCCTTTTCCATCTCCCTTTACAGATGAGGAAACTGAGGCAAACAGGGTTAAGTGATTTTCTCAGCGTCACACAGCTAGTAAGTGTCTCAGGCTGAATTTGAATTTAGGTCTTCCTGACCCCTGTCCCAGAGCTCTATCCATTGTTCCACCTAGCGGCCCCTGCCCTTTCTGCCTATCTGCAATTATGATGGACTGTCCTTCAATCTTTGTCCCTCATCCCCAGCACTTAGTCTTCACTATCAGGCCCCCAATTCCCAGTATTAAGACACATGTACCTCAGGCTTGGGAGCCTTTAAAAATGATTTCATTTGAAAAAAAATACACCTTGGGCAAATTAACCCCAATTGCCCTCCAAAAGGCAAAAAAAAAAAAAAAAAATACAACAAAAACTGAAGACTATTAATGAATCCTCATATATATAAACCCTTTTTTGTCTGCAATGACCACACTGGCCGTGTCAACACAGAACTGGCTGGAATTATTTTGGGGCTATTAGTACAATGTGTGAGGATTATGTATTTAGAACTGTAAGGGATCCTGAAAGCCAGCTAGTCCAACTCCCTTTATTTTACAGAGCAGGAAACTAAGGCCCATAGAGGCAAAATGGCTTGCCCAAATAAGGATCTGAATCTAGGTCTTCTCATGCCAAATTCACAACTCTTTCCATTTATACTTTGGTACATGTGTATAAATACACACACATGTATACATGTATCATACATGCAATACACGTATATGTATACATGTGTTATATATGTGATGCACATATATGTATGCATGTATCATATATGTGATACATAGATTTGTTTTTCAAACTGCTCTTGTTATCCCATTTACTCCCCTGAATAACCTGATGACATTTGTAACAGTGATAATATTTGTCACTGACCACTTGACAGATGAGGAAACTGAAGCCTAGAGAGTTGAGTGAAGAAGTATTTCTTAAGTATTTATTACTACGTTCCAGGCATTGTGCTAAATGCTGGGGAAACAAGAAAGTTTGTAAATTTTGTAAATAAAAGTTTTTTGAAAATTAAAAAAAAAATAGTCCCTGCCCTCAAGGAGCTTACATTCTAATGGAGAAGACAACATGCAAATAACTAGGAATATATAAGATATATAGATGGAAGGTGATCTCAGGGACAAGCCACAAGTAGGGTGGAGATGAGGGGATCAGGAAAGACCTCTTGGGTTTTGAGCTGAGTCTTAAAGGAAGCTAAGAAAGCTAATAGTGATAGGTGAGGAATTAAAGCAAATGACTTGTCCAGGGTCACTCAGCGAGTGCCTAATGGAGCTTTGATTAGAATCCAAGTCTCCTGACTCCTACTCTCTGCTGCCCCTACAGTAGCACCATGTTATGGACCATACCCTTTCGCTAGTTTACTGCCATTTCTGACTAAGACAGGTGTTTATTAAGGACCTTTGTCCTTAACTAGGTCAGAGGATGGCTGCCAATGTACACTCAGACACTTGGACTTCTCTCCCAGGTGCTCTCAGCCTTCCTTCTCAGGTGCTACTCCATATTATGCAACCAAAGGCATATCCAAGGTCACTAGACAAGTTTGTCAATGTCCTGTCTAAAATGAGACGCTCAAGACTGAATACAATGCTCTAGACGTCGCCTAACTAAGGCAGAGTAAACCAGGACTGTCACCTCCCTTGTTCCAGACAACATGCATCTACTAATGCAGCCTTTGATTGCATTAGCTTTGGGGGATTCCATGCCACACTGTTAGTTTATATTGAACTTCTCCTCCATTAAATCCCCTAAAGTTTATTCACATTAACTGTTGTCTTGCTACACTGCCCTAATCCTGTCCTTTGGTAATTGATTATTGGAATGCCAAATGTCAGACTTTAATATTTTTTGGACCAAACTTGAGATTTCACTGTTATCAGGAATTCCCCATGAGAAAACTCACTCTCCCAATGCAAGACATCACCTGCCCTTGAACCTTAGAGAGTTTCCTGGGGGCACTGAGAGGTTAAATGACTTACCCAGGGTCACACAGTCAGAATATGCCACAAGCAGGACTTGAATCCAAGACTTCTTGATTCCAAGGAGAGCTCTCTATCCATCATGCCAAGCTGCCTCTCTTTGCTTCACCACTTAGCCTTATTATCCAACTCCAGACACTTACTATCTGTGGGACCCCAAGCAAGTCACTCTGCCTGCTTGATTTTCCTCAACTGTAAAATGGGGATAAATAATAACACCTAGCCCACAGAACTGTTATAAAAATCAAATGAGATAATATTTGTAAAGTACTTCAAACAGTGCTTGGCACATAGTAAACACTTAATAAATGCTTGTTCCCTTCCCTATTAAATTCAATCTTCTTAGAAAAGGCCCAATGTTCCAGCCCGTCAAGCTTTTTTTGCATGTTGACTCAGTCTTCCACCCCATTAGGTATCCCTCCCAGCTTTGAGTCATAGAATTGTAGAATCCAGGAATGGGACGGGACTTTAAACCTAATCTGTTTTTAATGGTATGGATATTTATCTGTGCCATCTATAGATGAGAACATCTATCTGCTTCTTGTTCTTAATGAATATATTTATCGGTAATGTACCATGTAAACCACAGCCCTTGAACTAAAAGCAAAACTAGAACAAAGCAGAGAGCCAAGCTAATCCAACTCCTACCATAATCACAAATCTTCTTTATGTCATCAACAAAGATCACCCACCTTTCTCTTGAAGATCGTCGATGATAAGGAATTCTCTATCTCCTGAGTCAATTCCTACAGGTTTTTCCTCCCACGTAACATAAGGTGAGACTTAGGATCATGGAACCAGAGCTAGAAGGACCCTTCAAAACTATCTGATTCAGTCTTATTTTACAGAGGAGGAAACTGAGTCCCAGGAAAGCTTAGTTACTTACCCACAGTCACCCAGGTAGCAAGCATAAAAAGCAGGATTTCAACCGAGGTCTTCTGATTCCAGCCAGTACCCTTTCCTCTGTATATCACCTCCCCACCCAAATTAAGTCATAACATAGACTGTCCTTTCCAAAGTAGGAGCATCATTGTAGACATTTTTCCAGTTTGCCAGCATGCCTGACTAATAAAAATTGAAAAGTATGTTGGTTGCTTTGGTGGGTTGTACAATGTGGAGCAATTCACCTGGGCCCAAGGTTAGGGTTTGAGGGGTCTCTTGAAATAAACTAACAAATATGAAAAAAAGAAAGAGAAGTAGAACAATAGTACAGAAAGCAAGGGGTGCTTAAGTGTTTAAAATCCAATGTTTGAAAGAAAGTATGATGTAGTTGAGAAATAACTAGATTGTAAATTTCTTGAGTGTGAGAACCACACCTTTGACTGCTTTTGAAACCCCTTCTGCACTTATTACAACCTAGACATCTCAGGGATTGCCAGAACGGATGGGTATTCATTCTCATTAATGTGACATTTTTCTATGTTATCCAGCAAGTTTTTTGCCGGATAACATAATTCAAGGGTGGTTCACCACATGGTATATTACTGTTAGGTATGTTACTCAGAGAGCCAAGAGTCAGATGTTCTCATCCACAAACAGCACAGATATTCATAACATCAAATACAGATTAGCTGTCAAATGAAAAGAATACTTCAAGTTCATTCTTCTGAAGAGTTATTATGACAGAAGATGATAATTGAGATTTTATTAGATTTTAGGCTGAAATTTGTCAATTCTAAAATAAGAGCACATTTTAAAAAATCCTTTAAACCTAAACCAGTAACTCAGTTACAAATGTGTTATCTCCAATGTTACAAGGACTCTGTCTCCAGTTCCATTCACGTTCCTCTTCTCACCTTATCTCATCTACTTCATCGTGTTGTAAGAAGCAAGTGATATATGTAAAACACTAAACAATTTTTATCTCTTCTCTTCTTCCCCCTCCTTCAGTGTATCACTCTGTTATTCTTTCTCTGTCTTTGTTTCTTGGTATATGTCTCTCTGTATCTCTGTCTTTCTATTTCTGTCTCTCTCCCTCTACATGTCTCTCCTTTTCTCTTTCTCTTCCTTAGGGCAATTGCTAGATGGCAATGTCTTCAGAACTGCTTAGAATCTTCGTTTTTCCATACACACAACATTTATTAATGAATCTCCATCAGGCACCTGCATAGATGAGATAATATTTTATCCCAGACCAAATATAAGGGTAGTCATCACCTGCCCATATAACAAATGCACAGTGAGCACACAATTAGGCACTGGGAGGTGGTGGTGGGAATTATAAATAGTATGGGATGGGGGAGTCTGTGACTCCTTCTCATGGCAAGTCTCACTGGTAGCTCTCCATCCATTGCTACACCCAGTGTTCTGGCCCATTTCAGTTCTCAAAGTAACCCAAGGGTATTGGGGAGTGGGTAGAGAGAACAGTTGAAATCAAGAGTGGCAACGACTGTCACCATCACCTGTTGACATCTATCTGTCAGAAAATAGCATGGGGGCTATTTTAGAAGAACACTATCCCTGTAGTCAGGAGAACCTGAGTTCAAATCTGGCCTCAGACACTTAACACAAAACTAGCTGTGTGACCTTGGGCAAATCACTTAACCTCAAATGTCCTACCTTCCCCCCTCCAAAAAGAAAAAAAAAAGAAAATAGCATGACAGCAAAAGGGGCATTGGGAGTAATCACTACTGCTTACTTCCTGACTTTGAGGAGATCTATCTCTAGATAGATCATGGAACAGATCCCATGTGTTCTGTCCTATCTAAGTCAACCTCTGAATTCCTTACTTTTCTCTTCATAAGTAGTCAAGAGGGTCATCCTACCTTTTATCAGAAGTCTGTCTCAGTTTCTCCCTTCTATCTGGCTCTCCTTCCCCTCTTGAACATTCTCTATATTCCTACCTACTCTGTCTATATCTTGTATATACATAGTCGTTTGCATTTTGTCTGTTCCCTAATTAGAATGTGAGTTCCTTGAAGGCAGAGACCTTGTTTTTGCAGGGCTTAGTGCATGTTGTTATTGTTCAGTCATGTTTGACTTTTTGTGATCCCATATGGGGTTTTCTTGGCAAAGATACTGGAGTGTTTTGTTATTCCATTCTCCTGTGAATTAAGGCAAATAGAGGTTAAGTGACTTGCCCAGGGTCACACAGCTATTGAATGTCTGAGACCAGATTTGAATTCAGGTCTTCCTGGCTTCAGGCCCAGTGTTCCATACACTGAGCCACCAGTGATTAAAAAATGTTTGTTAACTGACTGACTCTAAAGAAGGGAGATTAGGTCTGTAAGTAGTATCTGGGATATACCATTGGCCCAAAGAAGAGTGCTCCAGGAGTAGCTAGGGAATAGAGTACTGGTCCTAAAGTCAGGAGGACCCGAGTTCAAATCTGGCCTCAGACACTTGACGCTTACTAACTGTGTGACCTTGGGCAAGTCACTTAACCCCACTTGCCTTGCCTTTCCCCCTCCAAAAAAAATTTTTTAAATGAAAGAGAAGAATTCTCTAACCCCTGATCCCCAACTTAGAGTCAAAGCAATCTCTGCTTCAGCTTGTAACTGTTGATGGCAGGAGTTCTCCAGGGTCCCCGAAGTCCTGTGTCTCCAGGAATACAAATAATAAGAGGCCACATCTTGGAAAGGCAACCCTCTATATACCTCCAGGGAAAGAATTCTGGTATCATTGGACCTGTGAGTCTGGAGGGCCCGGAAAGGCAAATAGAGATGGTGCAAAGTGTGAGATACAGATGTGGGAATGGCAGCACGGTGCAGCAGAAGTAACACTGACCCAGGAGTTGGAATCCCTGGGCTGGCGTCCCATCTCTGCCCCTCATTAGCTGTGTGACCTTGGAAAAGTCACAACGTCTCAGAATGTGTTTCCTCGTCTGAAAAAATGAGAACACTCCTCACTTACATTACCCACTGTGCAGGGCAAATAAGAAAAAAGTGCTTTGTAAAAATCTGGTATCGATGTGAATTCTCATCACTCATCTCTCTTTTTTCTCTCGCGCTCTAATTTCTAAAGCTGATGAAGTCTATTTAGAAAGTGAGCCTCAGAGACAGGAATACATCATGAATGATTATGGCTTCATCTACCAAGGTAATAAGAATTGGATCCGTCCTTGTCCGTGGAACTATGGACAGGTAAGCCCCATTCCAGGCCACATATTCCTGTGGTCACTGCTTCCTTCTCTGGGCTCTTACCCTATGACTGTTATTGCCCAGCAGTCAACTACCGTGTTTCCCCGATAATAAGACACTGTCTTATTAATTTTTTTGGACAGAAAAACACCAGAGGGCTTATTTTCAGGGGAGGGCTTATTTTAATGAACATTGACAGCAATTTTAATAAACAGGTAAATGTGAACAAAAAAATGTACCAACAAGCAAATCACTGGGGAAGAACGGGATGACACGCTCACCGCTGCAGCTCTGATTGGATGCAGCTCGGAGCGGGGTGTGCGTTTCACCCGGGGTGGGGAGACGGTGCATACAGACGGTACCATAATGTAGCGTGTAGCGCAGGGGATCACCTTCACTACAGTAGCAATCTCAATAGGGCTTATTTTAGAGGAATCTTACACAGTAAGGGGAGGGCTTATTTTCGGGATAGGTCTTATTATAGGGGAAACACGGTAATTACTTCTATCTACTCCACCGGCTACCTTCAGTCATTTCTCCCAGGTTGGTGTTAGTCTTGGGTGAAGGGGAGGTGGAACATAGATGGTAGTCAAAGCAATAATTAAGTCTTGTGGAAGGGGAGTGGGTATAACTTATAAGTAGCTCCTCCCAGCCCAGCCCAGACTGTGGATACTGTACACTTCTGTGAAGAGGATATCAGAAGCCTGTGAGAGGCTTCTGTGGTTCTGAGTTCAGCGCTTTGCTAGATGCCCCCAAGATACTGGTACAGTGGAAAGAGAGTCAGATTTGGAGACAGAAGACCTGAGTTAAAATCCTAACTCGGCCACTTATTACCTGGGTAACCACAGATAAGTTGCTCAACCTCTCTGATCCTTTCCTTCTCAACTGCAAAATGAGGGACTAGGTTAGGTGGTCTACACAATTCCTTTCTTCTGTTAACCAATCAATGGTTATTTATTAGTGCCTACTATGTGTCTGAAGTTAGATTTGAACTCAGGTCTTCAGCAACTAGGTGGCACAGTGGACAAAGCACTAGGCTTAGAATCAGAAAGATTCATCCTCATGATTTTGAATCTGGTCTCAGACACTAGCTACGTGACCCTAGGCAAGTCACCTAACCCTATTTGCCTCAGTTTCCTCATCTGAAAATGAGCTGGAGAAGGAAATAGTTAACCTCTCCAGTATCTTTGCCAAGAAAACTCCAAATGAAGTCATAAGGAGTTGAATGTGACTGAAACGACCCAATGACAACAGAAAAACCATGTGTCAAATACTGAGCTTGCAAGGTGCTAGGGATTTGAGTAAAAGGAATGAAACAATCCTTCCTCTGGAGGAATTTTCATTCTAATGGGAGAGATGACAAATACACATAAAAATGTTTGCAGCACAAATAGAAAGTGAATAAATACAAAGATGGACAAAGTAGCAAAATGCAAGGTTATTTGTGAGGAAGGACATTAGCAATTGGAAGGATCATGAAAGACTGCATGCATGAGATGGTGTTTAAGCTTCATTTCAAAGAAAATGAAGAATGTTATGAGGTGGAGGTAGGGTGCATTACAGGTAGGGGGGCAGCTAGCCAGTACAAAGGCCTAGAAATGGGAAATGGAAGAGCAGGGAGAAGGCCGTTTTGACTGGACCACTGAGTTGGGGAGGGAGAATAATGCACAGTGAGGCCAGAAAGATAGATTGGGGCTATTTCCAGCTATAAAGTTATGATGTTTTAGTCGTGTGTACGTGAATCTGGAGTTGCAAGTGCTACTGAATCCCGTTTCCTGCTAGAGTCATGTTAGATGTGACACATTTTGTTTTGGCTTCTTAAACGGTTTTATGTCAGTTGCCTCATTTTCTGTGGGCACCTCTTATCCTCATTAACACACGTGAGGAAACTCAATGTCATTGTGGGCACCACTGCTTCAATATTTTTCTCCTTGCATCTAAGGTGCATGATTGAAAAAGAGTTAAGCTGTCAAAGTGAATAGAGCCCTGGGTTTGGAGTCCAGAAGAACTGAATTAGAATCCACCCTCAGACACTTACTAGCTTTGTGACCTTGAGCAAGGCACTTAAATTTCTATTTGCTTCGATTTCCTCAACTGTAAAATGGGGATAATGATAGCATCTGCCTCCCAGGGTTGTTGTGAGGATAAAATGAAATATTAGTAAAGTGATTAGCACATTGCTTGGAATATAGCAGGCATTCTATGAAAGCTATATGTTATTACCATTATCAATATCTTGTCCCTTACCTCCCCACTCCCAAACAACAACACTTTAAAAGCTTCCCTGAAACTAAACTTTGAAATCTGGTCTGGGATTCCTGCAAGGGATCAGAACAGGACCAAGCCACTAGACCTACAGAGGGATGTTATCTAGGCAGATTACTGGGATGGGCCATAGTGGGACAGTCATGAGGATTCAGTTCTAAGCTAAACTGAGAGTACGGAGAGGGTCCTCATTCAGTCTGGCTTCATCTTGACCTGGATCCCTCAAGGACTTCTACCAATAAGGCTTCTTCCTTCATGACCTTCAGACCCTGGTTGGTTTAGCTATGAGCCAGAATGGGTATCGCAGTCCTCCCTTAGTCCTAAACCAAATCTCTGCAATGGTCAAAGGGTACAGAGTCCCCCAGCAAAACAGCTCTCACCTAATCACAGGGCAACAAGAAACTTCTAGAAGCAACTGACCCACAGCTTGCTGACCCAGTGTTTTAACTTGTATGTTTTAACACTGTGGTGAAAAGGGAGTCAGGGATCACTTTTTTCTGTGTCCCCAATTTTTTCCACCTTCCTTTTCTCTCCCTAGGAAATCCAGAGCAACCTTTCTAGCTTCTACCATTGGGAACTAGGTGTGAAGGTCATTTCCTCTTGTACCATCTTTTTTTTCCCACTAAAATACAATAATGCCTCTATTCCTGACACTAGATTGTTCTAATCAAAATATGTTCACCCTTTGTCTTAAATCCATGTCTGAGCATCCAGGGGTCTTTCTAATCTGCCCCAAAGAGAGAAAGGAATGACATTTTTCAGAGTTGTGTTGGTAAATGTTTAACAACTGGTTCTGGGGGGGGGGGTGGGAATGTATGCACAATACACTTTTTAAGTTTAATCTGAATTATTAACATTTTCTCCATCACTTTCTTAAGTCCAATCAACCGAACAATAAATCATACCCTAATTTGTTGTGTTTTCCAATTACCAGAGTACAAATGCTCACTCTGAAAAGCTGGCTCCTGTAAGCCGGTTTGAGCTGTCTCCAGCAAACCCCTGAGGGTATATAGGAGCTATGTAGCATGCCTAAGTGGAAAATACTTATAATGATCATATGACAAGGAGAATGATTTTCAGGGTGTGTGGGTTTTGTTTTGTTTTGCTGATGACTTTGAAAAGTTTGGCACAGTGGAAAGACACCAGATTTGGAGTCAAAAGACCCAATTTTATTTCCTACTTTTGCTAATTCTTACCCCCTTGTGGCCTTAGTTGAGTCACTCTTTAATTTTGCTGAGCCTCAGTTTCCATATTTGTAAAATGATGAGGTTGGACTAGATGGCCTTGAATATCTCTTCCAGGTCTGGATCTAATGATCCTAAAATCATATGATTTAATAGGTTCTGAGGTCCCTTCAAGCACTAAAATTATGACCAAAAGAAGTAGCTAAAGACTAGTTGTTCCTACAGGTGACAGAAAGAGATAATGAAATTTTCAATTCGATTAAAAAATATTTGTCAAGTACTTACCACGAGCAAGGCAGTGTTCTAGGGGCTGAGGATACACTCCTAACAACAAAACAAATTTATAGGGTACTTTTAAATTTATTTATTTACTTTTAGTTTACAACATTCAGTTTCACAATCTCTTGAATTTCAACTTTTCTCTCCCTTCCTCTCCTCTCCTCTCTCCTCCTCCCCCCCAGGTGGCACGCATTCAAATATAGGATCTCCAAATACCTTCACATTAAACATTAGTCAAATTGTAAAGAAGGATTATAACCAATAGAGTGAACAATGAGAAAGAAGAAACAAAACAAAACATAGAGAGAGAGAGAGAGAGAGAGAGAGAGAGAGAGAGAGAGAGAGAGA
>NW_027186492.1:6470732-6476083 GCF_028583685.1 Petaurus breviceps papuanus | reverse complement strand
GAGAGAGAGAGAGAGAGAGAGAGAGAGAGAGAGAGAGAGAGAGAGAGTAGTTTGCTTCAGTCTACATTCAGACTCTGTAGTTCTTTCTTTGGCTGTGGATAGCTCTTTCCATCATGAGTCTTTTGGAGTTTTCTCATAATCTTGCATTGCTGAGAGGAGCCCAGTCTATCCAAGAATTGCTATAAATATTTTTGTACATATGGGTCTTCCTCCCACTTGTATATCTCTTTGGGATACAGCCTAGAAGTAGTATTGCTGGGTCAAAGGGTATGCATATTTTTATAGCCCTTTGGGTATAGTTCCAGATTGCTTTCCAGAGTGGTTGGATCAGTTCACAACTCCACCAACAATGCATTAATGTTCCAATTTTTAGAGAGTGTTTTTTAAAATGTACAAAGCACTTTTCTCATGACAATCCTAAAAAGTAGGTAGCACAAGTGTTATCACCATTTTACAAATAAGGAAATCAAATTGCCCATGGTCATACAACTAAGTAAAATGTCTCAGGCAAGATGCCTACCCAGGTCTTTTAATTCTCTTCAATTTTCTTTCCATTATACCTCTCATGTTGGAAAAGAACTCAATTTCTGCCCTCCAAGAGTGTGTGATCTAGAAATCAATGAACAAACATTTATAAAGTGCCTACTATGTATGTGTCAGGTATTAGGGATACAAAGAGAGAAGTTAATACACAATCCCTGACCACTAAGAACTTAAATTCTATTGAGGAAGACAACATGTACATACACAGGTATATTAAAAAAAAAATACGAAGTGATGTGGCAGGGTGGAGGGTGGGAAGGATTACCCATTATGGAGGATTGAGAAGACCTGGTATAGAAGGTGGTGCTTGGGGTTAGTCTTTTAGAGACGATAGAGGTGAGTAAGTCTAAGAGATTTATTGAGAGAGGGATAGATTCTAGCTGGGGTGGAGTGCTGGTAAGGAAGATGGTAGAAACGGGGTGGGGGGAGGGTCACAAAGAGTCAGACACAACTGAAAAATGACTGACCAACAAACCGCGGATGTGAGAGATGCACTTCATGAATGGGGGTGGGCAGGCTGAGCTGAAAGAACAGTTCAGTTTGGTTGGAGTGTATAGCATACAGAAGGAAGTGTGCTAGAAAAGAACTGGAGCCAGATCATGAGGGGCCTTGAATGCTAAGCTAAGGAATTAGTTAGAAAAGGAAATTAGTTAGAATTAGTTAGAAAGGGATTAGTTAAAAAAGATTGATATAGAGATATCCCTGGATGCAGTCCTGATAACATGGACAAGTAAATGGGGGGGGGGGGGGGCTAATTGTCCAATTTGCAAGAAAAACCACTGAAGGAGAGCCCTGAGCCAATGGCACTTTATTCAAGGGTCCATGGTCCCCTCTAATGAAGTGGATGTCAGATATTCCTCACGATCTAAGATACCTCCTTCCTTCAGGACCTTATTTTTATAAGGCTTGATACCAGGTTTGATAGCTGAACACTCTAGAAGGACTACACAAAAATACAGACTCCCATTGGTCGACAGACCTTGCTTTGAGAGCCAAAATGATGTATCAGTCAAAAAATGGTATGTTAGCAGGGGGGACTCAGGTTGGGTGAAGCTTGGGGCATCTCCATTGACTAAGTGGTCATAAGATGGTCACTGATCATGTTGGACAAGAGTGAATGTCCGGAGGTACACAAATAAGTTGGGGGACTTTCCGTGTCATGGAATCATTTCTGCCATGCTGGGTTTGGTCACCACAACAAGGAAAAACAAGGGTGGAGGGACTCTAGTTAGCTTCCCACGATTAAGCAAGTAAACTTACAATCTGCAGTTCACAGCTCTGGGGTCTGATATACAGAACTTATAATTGCTATCCCTATGGAATCATATCAAACTGATTAATTCTGATTGGCCTAGAGTAGGGCTCCAAACGAGTTGTCTCTCACATAAATCCCATCCTAGGCCAAGCATGCAAGCCTCCATTGTGTGGTGCTGTAGTAGAGATTCTTTAGATTAAAGATCCTTCTCTTAGTCCCACAACCCATGACTGCTACTGCCAAACAACCATCTCTGACTACCACACCCTGGGCCCCTCAGGATAAGGAGATGGAGGAGAAGTGAATGAATAGATGAGAAGTGGAAGCCAAACCTCAAAATTACTTTTTCCACAATCAAATGAGCTGGAAAGAACATGAGCTGCAAATCCAAAACGAGGCATTCGGGGCTCCTCACAATCTGATGCAAGCGCTATCTCACATTACTCCCTTTCATATACTCTACCCTCTGGCCAAACCAAACTGGGCCACTTACTCTTCCAAAGACTTGTCCCACCCTTTCCCCAGTTTCATGCCTTTGGTTATGCTTAACCTACAATACTCTCCCCACTCCCCACCTCCCATCTCTCTACTTAGTGAATTTCTTCCCACCTTTCAATAATCATTGCAGATGCTACCTCTTCCTGAAGCCTACCCTGATCGTCCTCACATGCTGATCCCCAGTCAGAAATAATCTTTCTCCATGGCTTACCCAAAATATTTTGTTTAGACTTTTCTCCTAAGAACTTATTCAAATGTGTTTTATAGTTATTGACATATCTCCTCAACTAGTCTGTAAACTACATGAATGAAAGAAATTCTGCCAGATTCATCTTAGCTCTGCCTAGTGTCATTATCTTGCACATAGAAAGGGTTTAATAAATTTTTTTCATTGGACTGTCCCACAATTACATTATTCATATTAACAGAAACAAAGAAGACAAATATCATCCAAAACCTCAGGAAATTTTATTAACATATCCATTTATATGCATTAAATGGTTTTTCCCTTAACAAGGGCTGCCAACAAAACATCCAAGTGGACAAATATTAAAAGTGGTTTGTATTCACTGGATACATCCCAAATCAGGGCAGGGGGAAGGGCAAAGAAGTGTCTGGGGGAAGGAGATTTGGGATAAAAAAAAAGCTTGCCCCCTGGTAATCAACCAATTAAATCATCCCCATGTAAGCTGACCATTCAACAAACTTTTATTAAGCTGTACTAGATGCTAGGCACGGGGCTAGACATCAGGGACATTGAAACAAACTGAACAGTTTGCCATCTAGAAGTTTATATTCTGCTGGTGAGAAAAAAGCCTGTATGTAAGGGAAAGGAAATGAGGGAAAGGGAAAGGAAGGGAAGGTGAGAAAAGGGAAGGCAAGGCAAGGCAAGGGAAGGCAAGGGGAACAAAGGGGAGAAGGAGGCAAAGGCAAGCTAAGGGAAATATATTCTAATAAAAATACAAAAATGTATACTAATAACAAAGTAATTGGGGGAGGAAGGTGCCAGCAAATGGAGGTTGAGGGAAAGGAGGAATACAGAGAGATATAGTCATACATGTACATATGTGACATAGACATATCTTTCCCATGGCTTCCCAAACTAATCTATAAATCCCTCTTATTGCAGTTTGAAGAAAAAATCATAGACATTTGCCTGAAACTATTAGACAGGAGCTTGAATTTTCAAGTTGATCCAGCCATAGATTGCGCCCTCCGGGGGAGCTCCGTGTATATCAGCAGAGTCGTCAGTGCCATGGTGAGAAAAGGTTCTGACTCTACAGTCAACACTTGCTGTCTATGTTCTATTTTAGAAATCTCTTGGGAGGAAAGAGTGGGGAGGACTCACTGTTCCTGGAAGGAGCCCTTTTAGTTGAGATTCAAGAGAGAACATAGATAATAGGTCTTCTCAGCTAAAGAATTCCAGCTACAAAACTCTCTGGGTTCTGGGTAGACCCTCATTTTCATTAGTTCTGAATTTTATTCTCTGAGAAAAGTTGAGCTCAGAGAGTTAGGAGATTGTCTTGTGGTTTCTAAATTGCATTTGTACCGAAGTGTTTGAAAAAAAAAAGCAGTCAAATGTCAAACCTGCTAAGAGATAGAGAAAAAAAATAGGAAATAAGACCAATTAATTAATTAACAAAGTAACACTTACAGAAAAGACAAAGTCAAACCGTTTAGGCTTCCTAGTCAGGTTACAAATCCCATTTCATTGGAGGGTAATGCTTTTTTAAAGGTTTAGTAATGGCCAATATAACAGGGTAAATGTATAATGACCAATACTGGCCCAGAGAAGAGATGAGAAAATATCTCCCTCTTTTTCCTAGGAGAGGTGGAAGACTGGGTACAGAATGTTGCATATGCTGTCAAATATGGTTGCCTTATCAATTGTTTTGGCCTAATTGCTTTCCTTTGTTTCAAGGGGAAGTCTTCATTCTGGGCCTCATGGAAGTTGGGTATATCCAATAATAATTAATGTAAAAACAAAAAGCTCCAAAAAAGAAAGAAATTAATGTTTCTACCAGAGAATTGGTGATAAAGCATATCTTCCTCCTCCCCATAGAGAACTGGTAGAGTACAGGTACAGAATGAAGCTTACATTTTCAGATGTAGCAAACATACATGTCTGTTTAGAAAGGCATGTATAGAAAGCCATTGTTGTGAAAAGAATCTGGGGGTTTTAGTGAACCACAATCCCAATATAATAGTCCAAAAAGCTAATGCAATCTTGGACTGCATTAGGAGGGGGATAGATAGATAAATAGACATATTTATAACTACACCTAGATATAGAGATAGATCGCTATCTCCATAAATATATGTGTAGATAGGTAGATATAGAGAGATATATAGAGACATCTCTGTATCTGTGGATATGTGTCTCTATAGATACATACACACACACATATATCTGAATAACAATCTTGCCCTTGTCAAATGTCATCTGGAACACTATATTCAGTTTTGGGCACCATGGTTTAAGAATTTCATTGATAAGCTGGAGAATGTTGGAGATTTTCTAGAAAAGGACAACCAGAATGGTGACAGACCATGAATTCATGACATGAGCATCATCTGAAGGAACTAGGCATGTTTATCCCAGAGGAGACAAAAGGGGGCATGATGACTGTGTTCACATATTCGAACGATTGTCATGTGAAGGAGAGACTGGACAAGTTCCATATAACTCCAAGGACAGAATAAGGAGGAGAGGGGGTGGAAGTTGCAGAGGCAAACAGAGGAGAAATGTTAGCTGTTCAAATGTGGAATGGCTTATTCTGACGAATGGTAACTTCTTTCTCATGGGAGGTCTTCAAGTGGAGGCCAGAAGCTACTTTTTGGGATATGTTATAATGAGGATTCTTTCCAACGTTCTGATTCTATCTATGATTGTTTTTACTTAACTATATTTCTTTGCTATAAGGACAGGTTCAGAGGTGGAGTGGTAAAGATTATTGGTAAATGGCAGTGATGTCAAAAGAGAGAGAGAGAGAGAGAGAGAGAGAGAGAGAGAGAGAGAGAGAGAGAGAGAGAGAGAGAGAGAGAGAGAGAGAGA